>NC_057799.1:607327974-607508675 GCF_018294505.1 Triticum aestivum
ACAAATCTCACTGCACTGACCATAGTAAACTCCTTCTCGTTATACCGAGATGGAGGTAAGATTTGAACGACCAAGTACATCATCACATTTGACACCCGAGGAAGGTACAACCCAACTACGAGGTACATCAGTGGGTGTTACAATCATACGTAGATGAGTTTTGGTTGGTACAACCACTCTATTGTCAACTTCTAATAAACGTGATTGACCCAATCCTGGATCATCTTCTGGAATCGTATAACTGTCAAAAGTGAGTGACTGTTCATCGGAACTGTTTAGTCCGAATACTCATAAGGTTGGGTCGACGCCCGCCTCCCCCCAAACTTGACTTGCAAGTTTCCCCGCAAAAAGCTCTCCACGCCTACTCTTATTTATAAAGAGCACTATTCTTCTTTAGTTAGGTAGTTCTCCCCCCTCTATGAGACCATAAGACCCCGGTGGAATCGAAGGCCCGCTTACTAATAGGCAAGAGGGGACCCTTTCTCGCCCAGCCCTACCTACATCAGTGAAGCTGGAACCGAGGAAGATAATGTTCAACACACATGAGACAAAATGAAGGTATGGGACGGCCAATTCACCACGGAAAGGGATGCTAGTCGGCTTTGGCGAAGTTGTAGGCCCCAATAGATCAGATCTCAAGAGTGATTCCTCACCTATGCTGCCAGGGGCCAAGTCGAAGGCTCGAGTATAGATTCCCTATGCTCATGTGAACGGCCGGCCCGTAGATCTAAAAGGATCCATAAAAAGACCGGAAAGTATGTTTGTCCACAAAAAAAACTCGTTCATGAGACCTCGAATTCCCACGTTCCAGCCTGCATTATGCCAGCAGGTGCCATCCCCAATTTCTTGAGTCACCCTTATCTAAGAAAAAGGACGGAGTCTATCTAGATCATAGGATCACTGTATTCAGAGGTCAATTCTCTTTCTTTGACCTCCCACCGTTCACGACATCCCTTGCTTCTCGCAAGAATGGCTCCTCGGTGGAGGAGTAGAAGCGTTGGTCCCCTTCGGTCAAGTGCTTGTGCGTGCTCTTACCTAGCGTAGGACCTCCGTCCCCGAAGCGAAGAAGGAGGAGCAGGAACAACAGGTTGTCCTCTCTTGGCCCAGTAGTTCTGCAACTACTACCGTGGTTGTTGCCAACGGGGATCCCCCATTCCGAAAGGTAACGGGACCATCCCTTAGGTCCAAAGTTGTATGCCACTGCTGTGGTGCCGATAGATTCACTACTGAAGCCCCGTTATCGGACATTGCAGGCTTATCATCTATTTTTCGTATATCGCTCCACCACACCAAGAAGAGGTATGTGTACCTCCAGCAATAACAAGAATGGAACCATAGGGTCCTATGCTGGGAGCATTTCGGGGTATAGGTCTAACCACCTCAACTCCCCGTTTCTGGCATGCTATAGTTCTTTTAGTCTCTCGATGACAGGAATGGGAGATGCCGGTAAGCCAGATGCTTCGCGAACCACCGGTACATTTCGTTTCACTTAAATCACCCTCGTTAAGAGGCGCACTCCGATACCATTGATGTCCAATAGCTTTGATAGTAATGGCTGGATCTACTAATACCCCGTCCATTGAGTATAACAGAGCAAATGATGGTATAGCAATGAACAAAAGAATGACACTTGGAAATATGGTCCGAATAATTTCGATAGTAGTTCCATGAACAATACTTTGTGGGATTGGATTAGTTTTCTCGTTGCAATGCCATAAAGCGCGAACCAACATCCGTGATATGAAAACCAAAATAAGAATGAGGAAGAAAAAGATATCGTGATGTAAGTCAATGATTCCTTTTATCATAAGTGTTGCTGCGTCTTGAGATCCTAATTGCCATGGTTCCGCAGCATCATAAAGAGCGATTGTGAGGAATCGACATGATAATGAACGAAGAATCATTGGAATTTCCCATCTTTTTCAGCTCTGCTCCCAAAAGAGAAAGGAAAGGAGACTGATCTTGACGTCGGCGTTGGTTTTTCCAACGAAAAACAAGAACATTCTTTCACGAACTTCCATGACAAAATGCTAGTTGCCTCGTAACGCATACACTGGAGCATTTGTCCCATCAATGAAGACTACTTACTATACGCGTTTTCTCAAGAGCAACAATGAAAAAAATAGGTGAACCTGGATACCATACTATTAAAGAGAAAGATACAGACTAACAAGAAATCAAGGACCTTGTGAGTACTACTTAGGCAGTCGGCCTCATCAATTAGTCATGCCAATGAGATATCAAGCCCTCGATTCCAACGGGGCTACGGACAAGAAAGGTCCTTTTGAGATTCTATTTCCCCTTGGGTCTATAAAGCTGAACAGTTCGTGGGGATATAAGAAGATCACACTTAGACAACTATCTACACTACCTCTTTAATGATCCGGATTCCATGACGCATAATTCATCTGTCCATATATATTCCTAATTTCATATTCATCACCATTTCAAATCGGGCAAGTAGAAGTCATCGTGTTGGTTCTAGGATGGAATGATCTTTTGATCCAAAGATGCCGGTGCTAAAACCTCTTTTGTCTCTTTTAATAGGACCGCGAAGGCAAGAGCATCGAGGAAGCAAGGATTCTCCCATAACTAATTAATGCGGGAAAAAAAACAAGATTTCACTGAAAAAGGTGCCTAACCCCGGGATTTTCTGATACTTTTCTTGAAATTGACTGGATTTTGAAGAAAATGCACTCAACCTAACAAATCCTGATCAATTCAAGTGGTTAGTTTAAGGGGGTACATGGGGCTGACGCCGAAGGAGATAGGAATGAAGTAGGGCGGGCAGCTACGCAGAGATTGGAATGCCCTATCGACAGGGAATGCTGGTACCACCTACGGTGCTTGATAGTCTTCAATCCAGACGGTCTCGAGAGTACCTTGACCCATAGCATAGGGCTTGATGTGGCTTTGGGGCTTCCCAAAAGGTAATAGAATAGGTAGTTCAGGCACCATCATCAATATGTTGCTGCTATTGAATCCGGTTTTGAATCAAGCAGCAAGAGTCCGACCGCAGGGTCCACCATAGAAAGGCATTCCTCAGTCCCAGAATAGCATGCATACGGGAGCCATATTCCAATCATGTGAGCAGACTTCTTCGATAAGCAAGCAGCTGTTCGCGTAGGCCCGGATACAGAGGAAAGGGAGGGGAAGGTATAGAAATCTATCAAAAGAGCACCTTAACAGCGATGCCTGGAAGGAGTCCCTCTTATTTTAGTATATAGGACTTCTTGTCCGCGGGACCTAACTAACTACCCGATCGATGGAAAATAAGGGCAAGTCAATACCAGATCGCACTCAACAAAGTAAATCGGGATGAATTCAATCGCCAAGACCTGCCACTGGCTGATTCCATAAGCACAGAAAGAAGGGTTTACGAATAAAAAAAGATGCTCATTAGGGTCTCTTTTCATATCCGGCTATGTGAAAACCCACGTACTCTTCTCTGAAACAGCGTACCTACCTTTTGCTTTTTCAGATAAGTAAATAAGCGGACCTCCTTTCCAGAGATCAAGTTTCTACTGGACTAACCACGGGTCTTGATCACAAAGTTCTAAGGTCAATTCTCTAACGAGAACAGACTCTGTCCACAAGGGCCATCAAGCCAACTACATGGAAGGACCCAGTCCCACATTCCCGCTCGTGTTCCATTTTCCTTGTGGTTCCCGTAGAGAAGCAGCTTAAAGAAGGTCAGGTTTGGAACTCGTGAGGGATGTTTCATTGCATGTGGATCTTCCGCGCCTACTTTGTCCTAAATTTGGTCACCCATGCACTTTTCTAGTTAGGGCTCGACTGGGTCCTTTGATAATATAGGTAAGTCGGGCTTATTTTTAAGCAATATCATGAATAGAATCTTGAGAGGATGACTACGTCCTTGAAGCTACAAAGTCCAACGAATGTTGAATCGACGCATGACGAAAACAAGGAAAAAGAAAAGGTGACTTCCGTTGATCAAGGAAATCGAAATGTATGTGCCGGTAGAACAAAGATTCCATTAGGTGATAAATTGATGCTGCCTGCACGCACAGATTCAGGAGATGACAATTTTAGCTTCAATATGAGATGAAAATGATGCATTCAAAAAGGAATGAGTGCTGCCCGAGTCGACCAAGAAAAGAGGGTAACATCAAAATTATGGACTAGTGAGCAAGCTAACTGAATGGAACGGAGTGCAGGAGATTTCTGATTAGCTTCAGCGGAGGGGACCCTTAGATCCGAAGCAGAGTCATCATGGTCCTGTAACATAGAATAGCCTGCAGCAGTACTCCGCGATAATTCCACCATTTCCTGCAACAGTAGCTTTACACTGACAATCCTTCGCCCAGCGCTCACCACAACCAATCCAGAGAACCTTCGCGCGCCGATAAGCCTTCAGTCTATCATAAGAAGAATACTTGAAACTTACACTTAGACACTTGAGTAACCAATCAAATCGTACATCTTGTGGCATGCTCACCAATATTGACGTAAAGTGAGGTGATCAGGGTTGATGCTGTGATGCGAAGGGAAGGGGCCACTCAATTCAATTCAATGTCGTAATCCGACCTGGCTTCTCCTGTCCGCACTTGGGACAGATTGATACTCGTTTTTTTACTGGATTTGAACTTGCTTAAAAGGAAAGGACTCAGCTTCCGCAAAAGTGATCGATGGAGAAGCTCAAAAGTCTAAATCCACCACTAGCTATCATTCAAGTTTGCACTTTTCGAGCTCATCCTTACCTTTGCGCTTTAGCTGCTTGTTCCCACTAACCCATTTCATTTTCTTAGCTGGATCCTTCAGAAAGTATCTCTTATCGCTTGTCCAGAGCCTGGATGTCAACCTTAGCCAGAGCCTGTATCTCATCAGTCTCCATCTGAGCCTCAATCGTGAACTAAAGATGACGCGCGGTCAGCGAGGAATGAATTTGAAAACCCGTACTTGGAGCATTATTGCACTTGGGATAAAGTAGATGTCGAAACAGCTTCTTGTTCAAGTTCGCTATCGTGAGGGATGTCTATGATAATATGCTCACTACATATGAGTTAGTTCATTCCATGAGGTCGAGGAAAGGTTGAAACCATTTTAGAGCTAGGCAGGGTCTCTCAGATGCAGACTAACCCATTTCGATGTGAAGCATCGCATCGGCTTGTGATCCTAAATCTATTGATTGATTATTGACTTGTCAAGGGCAGGTTGGTGTCTTAATGTGGAGGAATTCCGTACCTAAGATAAGAAGTTTCATTTCATGCATACCGTAGTCCCTATTTTATTGGGCATAGTCCCCCTTACCTACTCCCGAGAGTAGAAAATCAACATTTATGTCGTTCTTAATAAGAAAGAGATGCTCGGGTAGCAAAGTTGCCTACCATTAGGTATTGTTTGAGCCCGTAACTTCCATTTGGAGAGGCATCCTCGCTCAGTTTCAACTGGTGGTTACTTAAGTTTATTTTCTCTACCGGATTGTGTTTCAAATTCAGACTTGTCTTTGTTAAACAACGCTTTCGGGTTGCCTAGACCAGAGAATTGAAGAAATAGAGACGTGCATTGCCTAATTGGTAGTTTATTTCCCACCATAGCTTTACTCAAGTGGAAATCCTTTGAATCGAACAAAAAGTTCATAACCGCTAGGCTGCATCGTCCCCTTCAACCAGAATCATCTAGATTACAGATTTCATAACTGCATTTTGCAAGAAGAGAGTGCCTCCCATTCTCTGGAGTAACGATAATAATAACACTCCACGTCGCCTTCAGGCTTGGATCCATGCCTTGCATCTTCTTCTTTCCTAGAGAAGAACTCAGATCGTTCAGATTCTTTGCCAGGAGAGTCCCTGGCTTTCGAGCCCTACTCATGGGAGTTTCTTTATCAATCATTGCTATTGGCATATTGGCATTAAACAATTCGTTTATATAAACACTTTTGATATAGCAGAATCCTTCTCAGGTTGATTTGTGTGCCACTCGTCATCAAACAGTGAAACGTCTGGTCTAGCCCTTAGCTGAGGGATCTTCACTCCTGTCCTGCCATCCATGTCCATGCCCACCCGAACCATGTGAAAGAAAGTTTGTCAGAAATTACTTGTACTTGAGGGCAATGATAAAGTGAAGAAAATTATAGAAACAATGAAATGAAGCTATGGCTCAAACTATTGGAGAAGCCACCATAGAATATATCCATGAGCTTCTCAAGCACTTCTGCTTCCAATTACTTTGTGACGATTTCAAAGAAAAGTGAATGATTTCAATCAAGAAAAGAATCATATGCTCGATCCGTCGTAACAAGAGGGATAAGAAAGTCTCAACTCCAACCGCGGGAACATTTACTATTTGGAAGTGTGCGAACGTAGCTGGTGGATCGAGGAAACAGGAAATCCTTGTGGTAATGCCGTGTGAATAGGAGTTGTTAGAGCGAGGTATTGCAATGAAACAGTCAATAGATTTCTTCATTGCTAAGGGTAAATGGCATTTTAATGGTCAAAATTCCAGAGAGGAGTTCCGAGCTTCAAGGATGCCGGATCGCACCATTCATAAGATAAACCCTTGGGTGCCCGATGAGGCACAAAACAGATAACCAGACTGTGCCCTGGGCAAGGAAATAACCATGGCAAGCCACGAAAGGAATGAATAAGCTCCCTCCGGGCTCTCCCTTCGGAGTTTCACACCAGTGGAACTCACAAAAGCAGCGCATCTAATGAATCAATGAATCAGTGGGCAAATTGTTGTGTCCATACATTTGATGTGCCTTTTGAAAGTCGCATTTGTTTTCAACAATCAGAAATGGGAATATTCCATTCCATGGCATAGTTCTCAATGTTAGTAAACGGAGTGCGTTATCAACTCAATAATAAATCTCCCCTACACCGTAACTGGATTACATTCATTCAAGTTGGCAATCCCCTGATCTTTGCTTCTGGTGTGCGATCCGAATTGACATATAATGACCGTAGTTAGCAGGCAATGGCCAAGGTCAGTGCATCTCGAACTAGTGGGTCACTATATCTAAACTATCTAATACAACTATTGAATGCGCATTGAATTGCACTTCTGCTCGTAACCACTACGAACCGGAAAGGAAGGAAGCAGCTTTAGAGGAGGGATGCCGTCAAACAAAGGATGTTTTATATGCTAAAGATACCGGTTCAATATGTCATTTCCGAAACCGAGGACCACACCGCTGGGAGGACAACTCAAGCACCAAAGACAAAGGTATCGCTCGTAAAAGTGATTTTCATCGTAGTACTCGCTCTAGCGTTAGGTTCAATGCAGCGTGTAAATACCTCTAGCCCTAGGGAAGGGGGCGTGCCATTCCCAATGGTGGAATTGCTTCTTGTCTGCTTTGCCGAGGAGAGCACTCGCTACCCGATCCCCCTAAGCTAATGTAGTTCCCAGGTTGCCTACTAGATACCGTTTACGGCTATATCCGTGTAGGAAGCCGAGGAAAGAGATAATTGATAGTTGCCAAAACCACGTAAAAGAAATGAGATTGAACATATTTCAATTCAACAAATTCTGATTGTTTCATTATCAAATGCAAGGGATGTGGGACCAGGTTCTATTATTGGAGTTAAGTGGTGTAGGAGCCGTGCCGTTCCTGTGTATTAGCTCGTTGTTAGCAGCCCCGAAGGGCGTAAAGGGGGTAAAAGATTTCTCGGAAGCAGCTCTTCGCCTGTGGGAACTTGCTCTTTTCTTTTGTTTTAAAATGCAACCTATGCTGAAACAGCCGAATAAAAACCAAAAAGTAAAGAGGTGGATCAGTTGATCCTTTTCTCGATTGAATGCGCTTTTTATCTATCTATACCGGTACCAGGAAAAGCAGAATAAGCAGTTGAGCACCAAGAAATTCCTGTTTCAAGTAAGTACGAAGGGGCAAGAGAGACTGTCATAATATTGCTATGGCAGACGGATCCTGTTAAGTCAGTACGAATGTGATACGAAAAATCCTCTTCCATTCTTTCCGGCTGGGCAACATGACTGATGGGAATGTTTGCTACTGCTTCGGCGTCCATCTCATACATATGTTCTCTGACCACCTCCATATTCCACGGCCCGGTTGCAGCATGGATAAGATCCGACACAAACATAGGTGGATCATTGGACCGCGGGCACAGCGGCGTCATAACATCTTGTTTCTCAAGAGTACGTAGCAATCGGTCCTTCTTGGAGTTCAACAAAATGAACAGTAGCTAAATTGGAACTAAGGTGACCGATCATCCACCGGTGGGTAGAAATATGAATGTTGACTAGGGTCCCCTGTGCTCATTTGATTCTGAGTCGGCAGCATATCAAGCTCCTAGCCCCGCCTTAACAACCCTCATAGTGTTATGTCCCCCGATCGATAGCTTAATACATTTCAGTATTTGGCTTGCTTTCTTCATTTTCCTTGCGTAGGTAGAAACCTCTGGGTGTGTCAGCACACCAAATTATATGACTATATTCAATGTGCCCTGATGTCCATAGTACCGTACTCAGACGACCCTACCCTTCCTAAAAGAATAGTAGGATTACATTCATCGTTCCAGCTGTAAACACAGTTTCTAGTTTGACTGAATGAGAGTCATGCAATAGGCATCAGTAGGGAGTGCTCAAGCAAAAGCTAAGTGATCAGACTAGCACAGAGTGCATTTCTCCCAGGTAAGCTTATGTTCCTGATATCTGATACCTATGTTTGCTCCTTATTTTATTAATAATTGATCCAATTTATACGAAAAATACGTAGGTTGAAGAAGTTATCAAGAAAAATGATTGGGATCTTTCAATATGCTATTCTTGATATCATGTTTTTATTCTTGATCCTATCAAGTATGGATTCTAGATTGTTAGTTGGAGCATCCTGACCAGTCTGGTTCATTGTGATATGATCCCGAGGGACTCTTCAAATACATGTAGGGAGTCACACAGGTCTCCGACATATCAAATTGTATCTGGATTTGAGTCAGAGCATTTCCTCTGATTCCTAGCTCAGAAATCTTTGCTTTATTTACTAAAGATTGGAGCACACAAGCGCACATGCAGTAATCTGATTGAGAAAATGGATAGTTGGTGCCATCGATATTAAAGAGTCTGTCTAGTGCCAAGAAGGTCCTTCCAAGGCCTGAGCTATCAAATTCACGTGATACACACTTTGCTCTCTGCGGATCACACTTAGCTTACTACAACGGAGGGTAGGATTGGTTGCACAACGCATGCTATCCATTTGTTATTGGTGATAGGAAGATGGCTCAATCATTGAACTAGCATTGAACAACCTACTTCAGAAAAAACTTAAGAGTTAACCATCTAGTGCGAAAGTGCTAGTTTCCCCCTCCCAGAGGTGAGAAGGGAGATATGAGCGTGGCGGTATCTTTTGATGGAAGCCCACATGCCCACTCTTCTATCCCACCTATCCACATGGGGTATCAGTGGCCTCGTGATCTCCATGAACAGAGATCACTACACAAAAACAACTATATGTAAAACTTGCTTGCTTCTTCGAATCTCGAAATAACAGAACATATAGAAAGTGTTTCTGTGATGAGACCATTCTCTTCGGGGAACCTATAGAAAGATTATCAGACGACTTTCATTCCCTTCAGGGGGGTGTTCCTTCAGAGCAATCCATATAAGAAGATTCACTCCCTGATTCATCAGTTTCTGAATCATCAGTTAAGTCATAATCCGTGTCGAGATCCGATTCATCAGTTTCTAAATCATCAGTTAAGTCATAATCCGTGTCGAGATCCGATTCATCAGTTTCTAAATCATCACTCTCCCCAGAATCATGATCTGGAAAAGGGGGCTGCCTCTGCCAGAACTCCTCAGCTCCCGGGGGGAGAACATTTAAATCAAAATGAAGAACAAGGGCGAGTAAATGATGGAGACTAAAAAAATGATTTAAGGTGGCATTGTCCATGGAGAAACCACCCCAAAGCCAAGTCACTATGGTATCTCCTACTACTGGTATGGCGCTAGCTAAGCTTGTAATTACTGTTGCTCCCCAAAAGCTCATCTGACCCCAAGGTGGTACGTATCCTGTAAAAGCTGTCACAATCATTAATAGGAATATGACAACTCCGAGTATTCCATTCATTTTCATCATATTACTATGCTTCCTTGCCCGTGTGGAACATGTGTGAGCATTATGTTTTTCCAACAAGTGATCTGACTGGAAGAAGTGTTATATGAGTACTTCGAGATCAAATAGAGAATCTGTCTCTCCATTCCTTGTGAGCCACTTATTTCTCCGAAATCAGAGATTAGAGTGATTTTCCTCCTTTTTCCCAAATAGTCGACGGTCTTACACCATTGGGATACTTTGGATAAACTGGAGTACATATATGAGAGACCGGTGCTAAAACCTTTTCTCGATATATCTCCCAGATTCTTAGGGTCCTTGCTCTGGATCTCGCCCCCCCCCGGCGCGAAAGCAGTTGGTTCCGTAGTTTGGGAATTCTACTAATTCCAAGTATTCCATTATTATTATTAAATAAGAGAATATAAAAAGTAAAGAGGAGAAGACATAACCAGAAAAATTGTGAGAAATAAGTTAATTTATCAAGTTGAGGCATTTCGATTTGGATTTCAAATAAGAAAGAAAAGACTCCGAACCGTACTTTTGCTATTTTCTATCTATACAAAAAGAGATTTACTTTCCAAAATGGAATCTTTGCCATTTCTGATGTGAATGAGGGAGGTTGTCTGCCCGGGTAGGGGTGACCGGAACCCTCCCAAGTCATCGCTCAAGAAAGCACCACAGTCAGACGAGAAAGAGTTTGGACTATGACGAAGACGAGCAAGCCTTTGTTGGGGAGTGATCGGGGAAGAGTCGAGTACAAGAGGAAGGTGGAAGGAAGAAAGCGCCAGAAGCGCCAGGTGCGAAGATAGACCATCAAAGAATTCCACAGCAGAGCAAAAAAGAGAAAGGCAAGGCTCGCAAAGGACAAAGGCTCAACTATCAGATCCAACACAAAGCCCTCAAGATATTTAGAGGCTTGGACTACTCTCTCTAGTAAAAGAAAGGAAGCACAATGGGTGTTGCTCTATTTCTTATTAGTGAGGTATTCTTCTTCATTTCAGTATTATGGGCATTCTTCCATTCTAGTCTGGCACCAACAGTCAAACTAGGAGCTCAACGGCCACCTGTTACTACGAACTTGTTTTCATCTGGCAGATAAGCTTTTGAGAAGAGACCACTTTGATAACGAGCTTGTTGCCGTATTGATACCACCCTTTGGGGGAACAGGAGAATAGCATGCACGGGAGAAGGATTTAGGGAAAGGTACCCACCTTTTAACGGGAGAAAGGCAGCTTATGTGAAAACTTCCCTTGTGGTTTAAAGTTCAAATAGATCAGGTGCCTATGTCGTTGATACACCGAAAGATACTAATGCTATGCTCCAATGCGGGATGAGGGCCAACGATTGTGATGAGTGGGGACGTTAGAGCTGAAAACCTACATACAGTGACCCTTATGGGCAGCGCCCTGGGCTGGCTATGTATGAGACATCAAACCGTCTCCCGGGTCCAAAGTTTCCATTTCCAGGCCTGATAGTCTTCAACTGAAAAAAGTAGAGCGGAGAACTAGTAAGAATTGTGCCTGCCATTCAATTCGTGACGTGGATGATCCGCCGACGGAATCGATTAGGTGAAACGGCTCTGCAAAGTGTGTTTGTTCATAAAGGTTGCATGCAGCCATGCAATTCGTACTGCATGGTGATATTACTCTACCACTCTATAAATGGTATATAGATATCTTCACTTCATCACAAAGAAATTGAGTACTAGCACACATTGCTATGGATGCTGCAACTACAAACAGGCTTTCTGCAATTGCTACCAAACAGAGCAACTGAAAATGAGATTGAAGGGAACCGTAGAGTGCTAAACAACCAGTTGAGAAGTGTTAGAACAATGGATCCTACAAAGAAAGAAGCGCACATTCGCGCTACCAGAGAGCGCACAGAGGGTTTGGAGGAGATGCAGGAAGCGCTGCGGGTGGAGCAGCAAGTACTCTTTATTCGTCTAGCATCTCGCTTGAATAGAAGAGTCCGTAGACTCTTTTTAGTTTTCTAAGGTTGGTTTAAATTCAATAAGTGTCTGGAGACATTTGTTTTCATGTCAGGCGTTCTTTGTCTTAGTTTGATTCCGACCTACTCCTATGCTAAGTGTCTTTGTTTGGTTTGATTTCTTGTGTTTGCATGTATGGGCTAGCCGTCAGTGTTCAATGCTTATGTTAATATAATAACGCCAAAATGTGCTGCAAATTCATGTTCAAGTTGAAATAAGGCCGAAGGGCTAAGTGTACTACTGGAGATTATATGTTCCAGCTCTGAAGTTTCCTTTTGAGCCCCCGTTCTACTATGGTTTGGATTCTGGTTGAAGCGTGCGACCATCTATTCAGATGAGGAGACTGAGTAAGAAACCACTAAGCGGAGAGCAAACAGATCAATCTCTATCTATGAGTTTCTCAACCAAGATCCACTATTCAACCAAGACCCGCTAACTAATACTTTTACGCGAGCTTAGTTATTGGAGGTTGCAGCCGAGGAAATCTTATCCCTAGCCACGGTTGTTGCAGCACAAGGCTTTGTCGCGATTGGGTAATATGTCAGTACTCTCACATTCCCCGTGGTCTCCCTAGTATGCTGAGCTGAACTGAAGTGAAGTGAAGCTGCGGGCGATGATGGACTGATCCCATGCTATTCAGGCGCCTGACAACGCTGGCTCCGACGGTGATGAGTCTGACGGTGGCTCAGATGTTTCTCTTCCTGATCCTTCAAGGTCCCCCATTCCTGACATTGTCCAAAGGCCGTTGGCGTTCTCCCATCTCATAGTGCGGGCTCTGCGTGTCGCCTATGGCAACACTACCCGAGTGGTCTATTGCATAGTGGATCCACGGGTACCCCGTCGCTGCTTAGTTTTTATCAACATCCGGTAAGCAGAACGGACAGAGAACTGTCCCAATTTCTCGTACTTTCTAGTTGACAGGGACATGCCTTCGTGGGAGAGTAGAAATAAGAGAAGAATGAAGGCCAGAATAAGGAGTTATAGAGAACCCTGTCCTGGGAGTTAATGAGTTAAGCCAAGGTAGGTAAGTGAAGATTGGAGTGATGGGAAAGACTATCTGTTTCCTGTAGATGAGCTAGGCAAAGAACGTTCTCAAGGATAGAGGGGGCCGTTGCTTGAATTCGTATTGACGTGGAGGAGCCCGAGGAGAGAACCGTTCCCCCTTTCCTTTTGGGAGTACCGCTTACTGATCGGGAGTGGTCAAGGGAGGATCACCTTGCGAAGAAGAAGCACGAGCTCGCCCACAAAGCGATAAACAGAAGGAGGATGGGCATGCACAACGGATTTCAATTAGAAGAGAAGGTGGGGCCGCCCCTTCTGCTCTGAACTACCACTTTGCCTTTTGGTCCCTGATGCGATGGACACCGTGTTGCCTTGTGGGATCCGTCATATTCTTATCTTTGGGATAGGAGCAGCCAAATCGCTACCCGCTAAATCCAAATGTGCTTAGCCGCTATTTAAGCCGTCAAAAGGGGAATCCAGGCTCTAGATATCCATATCTCGTATTTATTTTCTCGTAGTTCATAGGAATAGCTCGTCTCGTATTGATGGATAAAGATGTGAACCCTTTGCCGAGGAATAAGAGTGCTCTTGGCATCCAGCTACTTTCAAATCTCTATACTTTACTACAACTAGATTTGACTAAGGAGAGGTGTGAGCCTCAATGCCAAGGAAGCAGGGCAAAGATGAACCCGTTAGCGTATAGGAACTATAGCATATGAAAGTTGGGTGGATACTCCTATTTAATTGGTTTAACCAGAAACAGAGGATATGATTCGAAAAGTCAACCGGAAACCGAGCCCTAACCTTTAATTGAGTTCAATACCCCTACTACTAGTATTGGCGTGGATTCGTATGTATACATTCATATTGGCTTAGCGGTGCACTTCGTATCCCGCCACATCCGATCCTTTGCTTTGCTTCCTTCTTACTCTTATGATTTTATTGACTACTCTTGTGCAGCTGGGATATAGTGAGTTGAGAAAGGAGATAGTGAACCTTAACTAGTCTTTGTCATGGAAGGGAGCAACTTCTCTCGAGTACGTACAGTACTGAGGATTTACGAATAGGCTAACATTACAAGTACATAGTGGATCTATGATGGTGATGTATGGACCACACCAACCTCTCTTTCTAGCCGTAATCGATAAGTAAGAAAGAAATATCATGGCATGTGAAAGCAATAAATCTATAATAAAATAGGTAAAGAAAGGCAAATACTCTGGGGTAATTGGCTTATACCACAATGTTACTCTGACAAGATCCTTGACAAAATAGTCTTGGCTTGTAACCCAGTATTTATTGGACAATATAACTGGCTGCTGAATACGCGCGGCTATCCTGCTAATACTGGCAACCAAAGACATGAGGTTCTTCATACCAGCATAATCATTCTCCTAGTATTGGAAACATACTTTTGTAATAACATGAATGTCTTTAATCTCTGTGTACCTTCCTATTTGCTCTGTCAGCTTATTAGCTGCTGCAAATATTTCTTAGCTATTAGATCCTCTTTCTTAATGGTATAACTCCAAGACAGATGATAGCTCTTGCTTGTCTTCATGAAAAAGTGCAGAAGCTTGTATCAATGATGAGTAGGCTGGTACCAGCAGAAGATAGTAAATAGTGTTTTTGTTAGCCACTGCACTCACACTGTTCGTTCGGAAAGTAAGTACTCCTAAAGATTGTTCTCCCCAACCCAAGTTCAAGACGACCTACCTAAGAGTACAAAAGATGGACAACCAAAAAGCGAGAAACGAGTAAGAGAGCGGCGGGTGACTAGCCCTACCCTCCGTCTTCCTTAGAAAGATAGGTTGGTACCTCTGCTTGTGAAAAGAAGAGAGAGACCACTTTAAGAAAGGCTGTCCACAAAAGAAGTTGCTCAAGCAAAGACTATTCGTAAGTTCGTTACCAAAAGCAGAGTGAAAGGGGTTAGTAGCTAAGGGATAATAAAGAACTTTCGAAGGAAAGCGAGACAAAGGCGTATACTGTGTTCCGATAGCTGGTAACCAATACGCGGCCCCTATTGATTCTTACAAAAATCCTGTGAAAAGAAGTGTTCTCTCTCTCCAGCGAAAAGAACAGTCTCGCAGGAAGATCAAAATACTTACTATATGTGCGTTTATGTATCAACTCTTATATAGTCTAGTTTTCCCGCCCTATCTAGAGAAGGAATCAATTCCCCTTTTAGAATGTACAAAAATTGGTAGAGCTCAGCATGTCTGGAAGCACGGGAGAACGCTCTTCTGCTTATATTATTACCAGTATTCGATACTGGGTTATTCATAGCATTACTATACCTTCCTTATTCATTGCGGGTTGGTTATTTGTCAGCCCGACTTTCACTTGGAAAAATAGGAGATTTAGTTCCACGCTTTGATTGGTAGCAGAAGAGAGGGCACGTTGCCAGCCTTCATTTTTCTTGGATATTCAACACTAAATGAAATGGAAATGCATATGAGAGAACTTCAAACTACTTTACTTATTTGCAACAGCAAGCTGAATAATAGAATAAATAAGCAAGGAAGGAAAGAAATAATAGGGTTGTCGCTGATACGCTGTTTGGATTAGATGTCGCAATATCGGTTGTAGTATTTCCGCTCTTTCTATAAGCTAAGAGAGATGTCGCATAATCGGTTGTTCATGATCTTATAATTCATGGACCAAAGTCGCAAATCACTTGTTCTCATTCAAGCATGAGTTCGTTCAAAGTCGGCAAGGGGAATCGGAGAAAGGGCTGTTTAGTCAACAATCATGACCATGGGAACATTTGTTCGCTTTCTAGGTACCCCGGATCTACTAGTCATCGCCTTTGAGCTGGGAAAAGCATTTACCCTGAGTCGGCTATTCTTGATTCAGAAAGGAAAGGTATGTGGGTAGACATTGAGTTAGAGATTGAATGAAGGGGCACACTAGAGAAAAGCAAGGACAAGTAGCTAGTTGACTAACGCTTTCGAGCACGTACGCTAGCGCTCTTTGATAGAGCATTATCTACAACCCTGAAGCGAACTATGAAAAAGAAATCTAGCAGTCTCTTCCAGCAATGAATTGTAGCAGGGCTTGGTCTTGAAAGGTATAGATACCACCTGAAGCTTGGAAAGAAGAAGGAATATCGACCTACCGCTCCGTGGGCTTTGAACCTTGCTTTTCTATAAAATTCTTAGACGCTATAGCTGTGTAAAAACAATACTCGATTTCTCACTAGAAAAGACAACAGTCTTTATTGTTGTGTGCATATTAGTCACTGATTATAGCTTTGAATAGGACAAACTACTTTAGTAACTCTTGACTATTGCTTGAAACAAGTGTTGAAGCAATGGAAAGAAGCGAACGGTTAAGCTAATGCAGCAAGAAAAGGGATGCAACAAGTGTCCAAAAATCGGATATGCCCAGTGAAAATTATAAACAAGGCTGAGGAAGGATTTCGTACTGCCACAATGCTCTTGATAGAAGGAAGCATGAATACCGAAGGCCTACCTAGTTGAAATAGGAACAGCTATGGAAGTCCTCGGCCAAACAAATATTTCATGGAAAGCCGACAAGGGATTTTCTTAATAACTGGGCGCTTTGATTCTTTGGAACAACTCGATGAATTCAGTAGATCCTTTTAGGAGGCCTTCCATGACCATAGATCGAACCTATCCCATTTTGACAGTACGATGGTTAGCTGTTCACGGATTAGCTGTACTGGAATGACAACACATATGAGAATCTGTACACGATACAGAATAACGACACGACACGCAATCTTATGACTACAGTATGGCCTTCATCTTTGATAGCAATCATGACAGGCCTCGGTATTAGCATTAGAGAAAGGAAAGGACTTGAGGTCTGTCCACCTACAACTAATAAAGCTCCGCCTTTGGGGACTACTACAACAGATAGGCATTTGAAGAACCAAACCACCTACTGAGGACTTTGACACCCAGCCCTTAAGAAGCAGAATCTACAACTTTGGGATACGTATTTACAGACTGCAAAAGATAGATACAATGTTTTTACCCACCATGCATGCAAATCTTAGTTCTATGGACTACTAGTACCAGGAACGTCATCTACTACTGCGAAACTCCTGGGGGACACTTTTGTAACTGGTTTAGCCTCTAGAGTGGGGAGGAAGAACACCCTCTAGACCATGACAACTTACTAATTCAATTGACAAAGCGTCCTATTTGCTAGATTTCTAGTCGTTAGCTCTTAGTGAAGACGAATTGCTATCATCTGCGGGCGGCCCTCATTATTGAATTTATCCGCCTTCGATGCAACCAAATTCACTATTGACTTACGAGTTTATGCATGCTTCATTCCTATATCGGCATGTATTATCCGTAGGCTGGTTGTGAGACATCTTCCTCTTAGTGCTACAAATGGCTTCTTCCTTAGTTCTTTATAGCTCTTTCACCTCTTTTAGACTCTTTGCAATGTTTAGTGCGGGGAACTCTACACTATTGTACTCAGATGCTATTCCTTCAAGAAAGTATCGGAAAGCAAAAGGGACTCGTTCACCGTATCGCGTCCAATACAGCTATGCCACAAGTTGACCTAACCAACTGGTAAACAAAACCCAAGTTAACGGATCGACCTAGGAATAGGATGAATAGAACCATTGAATCGTCACCCAATGGAGCAGAGAGCCTTCCTTTAAGAAAGAAATAACTCCCTACAACAACCGTGTTTCGAAACTCGATTCATTATCATACGAGAAATTTCATGACAAGAACCTTCATTCCTACAGAGAGGTTGAAGCTAAGTTTCAAGACCTAGTACGGGCAAAGCGCAGTTCAAAACCGAAAGGATCAAAGAAAAGGGAATATCACGAAGGTAAGCACATTCTATTTTTCTTAATTGACAAAGCAAAGGGAGTTATCAACCCTTTTTTCCGAAACCCTATAACGGCTAGTTCCCAATGCTCGGCTTCCTACCTCCTCTAACAAAATCAAAGGTAATATCCTCCGTTTTCCAAGAAGATAAGTTCTACGGCAAAGGATGTCAACGGAACAGTTTCGGCAAAGGCAAAGCCCGGGAGAAATCCAATAGCGTATGGCGATAATGTCATCCCCACCGAATCCTCATCTTCAAAGCATTTTCTTGCAAGGGCCTATCGCGAAAGAACTCAAGCCAATACTTTTTCATTTTCATGTAGTAGATCCTAGGAAACATACGTACGAGATATTTACAGCCCTTCTTCGGCAAGGGTATCCGGTAAAAGGAGGACGGTTCCTAATCTTTTGATCGGCAAAGGGTTCGATGCATTAGTTTTCGACTATGAACGAGTCAATCAGCTAGATCTACTTGCGGCAAACGGCACCTTCCTTTCCCAGCCAATGGTACGTAAGGCAATGGTTGTTATTGAAGTTCAGATCAGGGAATACCCTAGGTTTCGGCTTTTTCCACGGTTCCGTAACGGTAGGTTTCGGCTCCTCGCTACATCCCTTCCGCTCCTACTAAGGACGCTGCTGAACCGATAGAATTTGCCGAGCGAGCACTACCATAACTTATGGTATCTGACCAGTGTGAAGCATTAGCCATCCAGGGAATGAAACTATGCGACTACCTGCGCTGTCACACGGCTCCATTTATCGAAGAAAGGGATAAGACTGCTGCCATTAAGGCAATGAAATATACGAGGAAGAGTCAGGAGTTTGGCTGCGCCAAAGCAGAGGAACAGAGGGAAGCAGCCGCCGCTGCACGGGTCCTGCGCATTATCAAAACCAGGTAATGTAGTCAATGAACAAAAGTTTCGTTTACCACTGGGGTTCTTCATATGCACAGTCAGCTCAGGTAACGTCCAGAGGTGTTAATACAAAGCAAGAATTGGATTCTAAGTATTTCCATTTCGTGTTCAGAAGTCTGAAGCACATCATTTGCGGGAAGCAGCAAGGAAGAAAAGCGTACCGTATTGACGGTAGTGAAGAAAAGCGTACCGTATCGTACGTATCTCCAGAGCACGAACGTACGGTATACAACTGAGTTGCCCGACATCGAACGCAACAAACTTTCGAGCACCCTATTCATTTAGCCTCTTAATCGATGGAAAGAAAATAGAGGTCTACAGCAAACAAGAGCAAGCGACACTAAACTACAGTAGTGATAAATTGGCGGAACCTTCTGATAAAATGACAGATTGGAAACAAACGCCAACACGTCCAGAAAGTCTGAAGGATAAGGCTTCTCTCGTCCAAAGAACGGTACTGAAGGCGAAAGATACTCCAAAATATGTCATTGGATCCAGCTGCAACAATGAAGAGCGCCGTCTTGAAGAAATCACTTGCTGCTTCCTCCACCATATTCTCCAGTATCTGGTCTTTTCGAAGTAGCTTATTAGCTGATAAGCACTAGCTGAGGCATCTAGCTGATGAGGTAATCTCTGCATATAATACCAACCAAGTTGGTTGTTGTTACTACATGCTGCGAGCATTTGGGAAAATGACAGAAACAAAAAATGGGTTTCTAGCTGCATAAGCACAATTATACAGAAAGCAGTCTCCTTTATTCGTATCTGGGGAAAGGGTTGGTTCTCCAAATTCTCTTTAAAGAATGTTAAAGCAGTACTGTAATTTTCTGGTGAAATGGAAAGTGGTTGCTACCATATTGTTTGTAGTGATTACATCATAATCCTCATCTTCAAAGCAAGGCTATCCACCAGGGCTTCCAATGCTAGGCTAACCTCGGCAAAGAACCCAAGGGATTTGCAAATTCTTGAATCGATAGACTTTCGTACAACGGCAAACAAACAGACGCGATAGAGGGTTTTACGCTACTTCACAGTCAGCAGCAAGAGTGGATGGTATAACTCTAGCCAGCAGGCGGGAGGGAACGAAGCTCTTTCCTGATCTTGAGCTAGAATCCCTGACGTTGGTTGATTTAGCTGTGGTGTAGCTTAGGATCTTAAAGCTATGCAGCTGGGTTGATCCCTATCAGATGGAATGGAGCTTATCAACTCATGAATAGCATGGATCGCCTTCTACTATACCGGGCTAAGGTGCAACAATGGAAGCATACCATGGATAATCCAGAGATACATCCTACCTATGCCGAGAGCACAAAGATCAAGCTAAGTAAACAGGTCTAGTTAAAGCCCACTGGAGTAAGGAAAATACAATAGGTTGCTTTTTTCCCACCATACCTGGCAATGATTGGTATCCCTTGATATGTTAACACAAACTAACCAGTTGTCCCTTCCCCTAGAGGGGTTTCCTATATGGATTCGTTCCCCTGAGCATCTTCCATGAATTGACGTATATGAGCGTAGTTATCAGGTACGCCGGGAGCTGGATTCTATCCCCGGGGATAGTGATTGATGGCATAGAGTTTTGATAGAAAACTCGTATCAAAATCATACCAAAAGAAAGTCTCGATTCGAGGAACGGAATACAGGTCCATGATAGAACACAGACCGGTAAGAGAAAGGAAAGTAAGCATAGTCTTCATTGAACCGGAACTGTAAGATTGACTCGGGGAAACAGGAAATCCTTAATGCTGTGGGAAATCCATTGAGTATCCAAGGAAAAGGCAAGCTCAAGGTATTCTCCCCAATCTTTCCCTTTCGGTCAGACAACACTGGTCAATAGGATCGGGTGGGCTGGGCACATAGCCGGAGATAAGAAATGGCAACAAGGCTCAACAGAGCAGAGAGACAAGAATACCTATATAGAGACATGAGAACGAATAAGCCAAGGACAAAACGAGAATTCCGCATTCGGTGAAAGCTGAAGTCACATAGGGAAGGGAGTTTCTGCAGATGGAGAAAAGGGAGATATCACACTGTGTGTGATAGGTTATTATCTAGAGGATTGAGATTGGTATATGGCATTCAGATAGTCCTTCTGAACCGAAATCATGGAAAGACTAGGCTCACCAGGCAGAGAAAGCTAGATATAGCCTAAAAAACCTCCACTTACGGATTCACATACTGGTTGGTATGTTCATCAAGTTCTCGGTTACTACTTACGGTGCCCACTGACTCCCTTTATTGGTACGCCAAGATATCGCTCATAATGACTGCAAAGGCATATTTATTAGCCAGCTGTGGGATACTGCCCTAAAGCTGCTATTCCGGTGATTAGATCAAAATAGAGTTCTTTCTACAAGATCATCTCAAGTTGGTCAGGCGTCCCCAGGAGTGTTTCGATATCAGCAAGCACATTCTAACTATCTATAAATGGCATTTCGAGGTGAGAGAGAGTTCCAGCATATTACACAAAAGAGTGGGTAGACACATGCGTTGAGGCATTCCCTACAACAGGTGGATAAAGCCGTTTCTAGGCCATAGAAAAACATAGCATGTGACATTTATTTACATAGGACCAATCATAATCGTTTTAGATAAGAATCATTCAGGAGGTGAAAGGCAAGCACTTCCTTCCCTAAATCCTACTCCTGCCCTAAAAAAGTACTAACTAAAGCCAAATCGAATGAAATATGCCTCTCTACGCGAATAAGCAGAAGTGAGCCCAATAGAACAGATCAGGAAAGAGTTTACTAAGCTATCGCGCACAGTAAAGAGAATACCATATCTAGTTCCTGGCTAGCCCCCATCTTCGATGCATGGATCTGACTAACCGGAGCTCGGACTCGTGTGCTTGAATCCAAAGAAAATACTAGTATTCTGTTCCAAATTAGGCTTGTAATTAGAGTTACCAATGGTAAGGATTGGCGTGGGTTTAGAGTGGGTAGCCCGCTCGCTATCTATGTCTTTCATTCCCATGGATTGGAAAACATCTTACTCGCCATGGGGCGAAACTTCTCATCGTCAGCCTAAGTGATTGTTTCTGTAAGCTAGAGAGAAGTACCCTTGATTGGGTGCTTCGAACGCCCTTCGGGAAGTGAAAGTGAAGGTTGATCAATAGCTTGAATCAGGACGATGCCGCTTAGAAAAGTCTTGTATAAGATAACTAGCTTGACAATAGGAATTCTCTAACTTACTTGTAGATAACAAACTTGCTGAAGGAGGTTAAGATAGTTTTCCATTAATGGGGAGAGAGAAAAAGAGTCCTCGCTTTCATAATCAGTAATCAGAGTCCAGGCATCCTACACCCATATTTTACGACAACCTATGAACCGACTAACTCAATAGCTGGCCTTAGAGAAACTGTCCTAACTTATCCAAGTAGTCCTAATAAATGGCCATGATGAAATACTCTTCCTTTCCCTGCGGCACTCGCTTGAAGGACTCGAAAGCTGACTAATGCTGATAGGAAGAACTTTCAAAGTTCTTGTTAGTCCTTTCACTGAAGCTAGTGACATCATCTGACTCTATCAATTCATTTATATCTTCTTTTTCTTTCATTTATCTCTTTCCTATCTATACAGTGTATTACCCCAAAAGATACTGAGTTAAGCAAGCATGTGGGAAGTAAGCGAGCAGGGTGAGGCGGCGGCTTGTAGAAAATCCTCAATATCTATATCGGAGTCAGCATCTGTTTTTGTTTGAGTTTTGCTGTTAGCTTACGTCCTTTTAGCTAGTTCGACGTGTTTTCATTAGTCCTTCAAGCAAGTGAGCCAGTCGCGGTAGGTCTTTTTAGCCTTTAAGTAGTAGTCCTGTTCGAAAGATAGTTATCATAGTGAAGTGAGTTATTACAGTTTTTCGAGTTTCTTGAAGGCCAGGCAGTCAGCCAAGGAAGGAAGTTATGGTGTGGAAGTCTTCTAGTCTGTCTTCCCCTTCAAGCTCTCGAGTACACTAGGGGAGAGGTATCGAAAGTCAAAGTATAAATCAAAGTGAAAGTAAGAAGTATAAGTAGTAGGCTATCGATTAGGTTTTTCTACTTAATTAAGCTGCTTATGCAAAGTTTTAGAATTTGTTCACATAGGCAGCGTGATTGGGGGCATATTTGTTGCTTCCCAAGGTAGTTAGTTCACCACACAGGCATGTTAGTACTAAACTGCAGAAAACTATTAAGTCATCCAATTCATGCCGCATTGCAAGATTACTCTACCACTCTATAAATGGTATATAGATAAGTGTCTTCACTTCATCAAATGAAAATCAAAGAAATTGAGTACTAACACGTATTGCTATGGATGCTGCAAACAGGCTTTCGGCAGCAATTCCAGAAAAAAGGAATAGGTGTTTTAGCCAGGTCATCAAATCAGGGGGGATATGCCAAGAAGAAATCCATGGAAATCAGCATTCCAAGAACAATAAGTTGGCACTTTCTTTCATATATAAACTATTTATTGAGGGAAAAGATATGAAAAACTAGAGTGGAATCGATTGAATGCACTATCGTTATGCTTTGGCCAACCCTCTTTTCCAAGTTCCTCTTGTTTATCCAATCTGTATTCCAATCAGAAATCCAAGGTAAGATCAAGCCAAAGGGGAATCTAGGTACCGTTGACCCAGGAAATCAAGTATCAAAGGACCCGGGCAATAGGTTTATGACTGAACTGAAACTAGAGCAGGGAATAGCAGGATGCCTATGTTTCCAATACAGAAATCCTTAACAGAACAGAGCACAGACAATAGGGCCAACTATTGATCTTACTTTCCCTCAATAAATAGTTTGGATTGGATAAACAATCCTACTTTCATTCCAATCATAAAACAAGGGAAAAGATCAAGGGAGAAAACCCTTCCAAGAAAACTAGTAACCAAACCCTGACGAACTTGCATTTGTTGAGCGAAAAGAAGAGTTCAATAGGAAGAATGTATGAAGAGATTGAGATGTTTGGATCTTGGCTAAATTTATAAGCGAAGAATGCACGTGAAGTATTAAAGGTACATTCGACTATATCTCATTCTATAGAAACCATTTCTCAATCTATAGAAACCATTTGCTTTAGGTAGACGTGATGGTACTTCCACTATTTTGGCATCTTATGGAACCCAATTCGAGATATATAAACTAGATCATTGTTATTAGAAGGATGATGTCTTGGCTATGACTGAGTCATATATTAATGGAAATGGTTTTCTCCTTCGAACGTCCAAGTTGAGTCCAAGTAGTGGCAAACTAGAATCCTTCTTTTCTTTTCCCTTCATGGTTAGTTTCAGTTCAAATGACGAATTGAGACAGAAACCAATGGATTCCAGTGGCTGGGGGATCCTATGTCTATAGATAGATTCAAGTACCATTCTATACCCCTTCCCTAGCGCCCTATAGACCTGTTTTGCTAAGTGGGTCCTACTTAGCTGGTCGGCCTAGGGGGGATGCAATTCAAGAGACAAGTTCTACAAGTTCTCATGGCCGAGATCCCCGTATTGGTAACGGGGCTGGTGCTGACTCGTTCAGAGAACAGACCCCCGATGTTCTTGGGAAGAAAGAGAGAAGGACGGCCGTGTAAGGGAGATCCTATGTTGGAAGATATTGGCGGGTGTCATCTCGTTCAATTCTGGGTCAAATGACAAGAGGGCCGTTCAAGCAGATTAGAAGTAGATGTTGTTGAGAAAAGGTCAAAGTGCCACTATGGAGGTCGGAACAAGCGTCTACCTACCAAGTGAATTGTGATTGAAATGACGATGGCAACAGGTTGAGCTCTATCCACTGAAATTGAATCCATCGATGCGGTAAAGGACAGAGCAGAAACAAATCCTCCATTTCCCTGCCTTGCGACCGAACAAAGAAGAAATTCTAGATTGAGGAGACCTGTTGGTTGACCAACTGAAGGAAACGACGCCTCTCCTGCTTTGCTTACTTTTGGCCAGCATTCGTCTTCGGCTTACAGTAGCGTTTGCAGCTCTATTGGAAATCGAATTTCTATGTCCGTCCATAAAAAGCATCAACTTCTAGTGCCGCCATCCACCACAAGAGTAGGTAACCTGCTCGCTCTTTTCTCAATTGGAGGATCTAGGTATATCTTCCAACTCTCCTTCCAGCACACTGGCATACAAAGCAGCCTCATAAACTGCATTTTGTAACTGAACCTCCACAGTTTTCAAACCTAAGGGTGGATCAAAAGGCACTGGTATTCTCTAATCTAACTTGAACTCAGATCAATAATCAAGGGGCACAAGAAGAAGGCAAGAGCGCGATTCCGGCTAAAACCAACTCCGCGAGGAAAGCAGAACTCAGCGGTGACTGATCTGCTCGAACCACACTACTTACTTAGGCTCACTTACGAGAGCTCCCCTGACTCTGATCTCTGATCTAGTAGATGCGAGAAATCAATCCAACTGCATCTGATCTTATGATCTTTGTAGAGGACAAAGGTACTAGGGATATTTCCTCCATTTATATTTGTAAGAAAGAACTCCCACTATTCGTTAGTATCAGCCTTTAGCAGGTCTTGGTGAATCAAAAAAAGGCGTAGATAATGCGCATTGCTTTTGAGTTCGATTTGAACTAACTAGTTTCCATGGTTCTCCAGGAACCTACCGTTTGTTTGGAGTATAGCCAAATGGTAAGGCATCGGTTTTTGGTATCGGCATGCAAAGGTTCGAATCCTTTTACTCCAGATTATGAAGACCCGATCGGATTTGTTAAGAACGAGCTAACAACTACAGGGGAAGCGACTCAGTATCAACATACCACCTGCCCGTCTTATCAATGACAATCATCCGTTTGGATGAGGCCATTCTAAGGGTTGTTTAGGATTGGTATCTGCTCTCTTCCCACGGAGTTCTTGTCCCCATGACCAGTATCAGCAGAGGCAAGACCTGTAAGCATCAAGCCAGCCAAGAAGTAGAAGTTGGTAAAGATGGCACAAAAAAAAGAAGAAAGGAACTTGGTTGGTGATCTTACATACGGGAGGCCTTCTATAGAGTGAGGCAAATAGCGATTTTGCTATAGATACTAGGATCAGAAAATGGTAGTGGATGTGGACGCCGAACAGGTGGCACGAAATGCTCGTTCAACGGACGGAGTCATACCACCGCCTCCTCCTGCAAACGAGCAAGTTCTAAGCTTTATTGATCTTCTCCAGCTCACGAAACTCTGGTCTAATGCCCGCCTTTAGAAAGGACCTGTTTCTTCCTATTATTCATATCCGCTAGGGGTACGAAGGAGAAGGAGACCGGATGCGTTAAGCTAGTTGGTAAGAGTTCTTGTCATTATTGATAGTGGCCCTAGAGAAAGAGCTTACGCTGATTGTTCTAACTTCATTCATATTTGATTCCGCAACTGAGACCTTTTCCCACATCTGTGCCAGGAGGGCAAGCGGTCAAAGCAGAAAGGGTTCTCGCTTCTCCGTCTGGAAGAACACCAAATGGACCAAATCCTATCGATCTTTCCTTATGACTCGACTTCAAAAAAAGGCCGCAGAGGGCTAAAGGCAGTATCTTTAGTCTACCCAACTCCCTTGCTGCCTATTTCCTTTTATACAGTCATTCCGTGGGGCCACAAGCACCATCAATTGCATTATCCCCGGTACCACACATCACTCCAATCAGAATAAGCGGGAATGCTGGCTGGAAAGACAGAGAAATAGAATAATGAGAATCATATGGTCTGCTTGGGAAGATAAGCGAAGAAAGCTCTAAGGTTTCCCTTCCTGCATTCAGAGCTTATCAATTCGTCCCACACTATATAGTGAAGCAAAGCTATCTATAAATCGAGCATATCTTTTATCCAGAAGGTAGTGGGCTTTCACCCGTACTCTCCCTTCCACTTCACACTTACTAAATTAGGCTGAGTGTATGCGCACATGAAAACAAACAGAAAACGAGTGAGCATGCACTTTCTTTCTATAGACAACGGTCAAGTCTGCGATCCAAACAGTGATGAAAAGAATTCTCAAATCATTCGCAGATGGACGCGAAAGAAGGAAGAACCAAATGGCACTGCTTCCTCAAAGCGAGCTTCGGGTACCCGATCAAGGGACTAATGAAACACCAGTACATGTCATACAGAAGCTCCACTCATCCCTCCGCCAGCCCAACCTAAGTTTCTATCAGACTGAGCTATTCTTCAATCCAGTGCCCTAATCCTTACGAACTTGGGTCCAGAAAATAGTGCTATTGTACAACCTGGGGAAGTCAAAGCACATTCTAAGTGGGCCGCATGGGTCGGCCCTTTCACCTCATTCTTTTCCGTTTCCATGCTCTGAAACCGGGTTCTTTCACTTCAATCTCTCTCATAATCAAGCTGGTATATGATGCTGTTTCATCCTAGAATTATGAGAAATCCCTTGTTGGCTGGGATGGACCCTTAGTATAAGATAAGTCAACACAACAGGTTGTGTCATTTTCTCAAAAGACATAGGCTCGCCTTTCGGGGTGACTAGCTGCATTCATTGGTTTTCTTTCTTCCACCAACTTCATAACCATACTTCGTTGATGACAGGCAAGCTCAACCACAGTTTCTGTAGTTTGGTTCAATTCATTCGGTATTTCCATTTCCAATTGGTAAGTTCTATTTTCTCCTACCCAAGGAAGAAGATCACAAGCGGGAGTCCCCTCTAGGAAGAGATGCTTTCCAAAGGCCGTACGCTACCGTTGAATGGCCAAATAGGGATTGAAACAGAGTAAATAACTAGAGTATCCCGTCGTAGTGGTAGCTGCATTTACGCGACCAGGTCCGAGCCACGGGACAAGACCAAATTGGATTGGATTTGTCACATCCGCGGATGGAAGACCGTAGATTTCTCACTTTCCCTACTCGGAGGGCACATGTATGTAGTCCGCCTATATCTACTAATTTATTCGGAGAGCACCATTAATAGGATTCAGAAGTCGTACAAGCTATGGCGGAGCCGTTTACCCATGCACCCAGTTCTCCTCATATTTGATTCTTTTTTTGGTATCATTGGTTCCATGTACGTCTTTTGGGCGAGCTTTCTTCACTGTCATCAAAACCAACGCTCAAACCGAAGCTTTCCGAGCAGTTGTTTATTTCTCACTTTAGCTGTTGTCATTTTCCTCTTCCGAATTAAGCGAGTGAAAAACAAGGGGATCAGAAGAACAAACAATAAGAATGAGGGATTGAAGTCCGTTTCCTTCGTATCATATTTCAACGGATCGGGTAGTTCTAGTCGTTTTTGATTACTCCTTCCTTTTTCCCATCATTTGACATAACATAATTAAGAAACTGTTTGATGGTCAACTGAACGAGTAGAGAAGAAAAATGCCCTTATTCCAAAGGAAGTGAGTGCCAAAGCAAAAATAGAGTAAAGAACAAAAGAATGAAATGCAAGGGTTGCATCCGCTGTTTCAAGTCCGGACGGTTCCTCCGCTAGGTTATTGAGTTGGCTCCCCCATTATTCTTCATCAGACAACACACACTTAATGAAAAACGAGGTATCTTTTTGGAAAACTTCTCTACTTACGACTTTGTTAGCGCTTTGAGGGCTTCACTATGTTCTCTAAAATCTTGTATAAATAAGAAAGAAGTCTTTCTTGGGAGATGACTCTGCTGATACCGAGTTTCAATGCAAAATGGCTCCCGCTTCTTCTGAAAGAAAACTGGGGAAAAATCAATATGGAGCCGTCAGAGGCTTATCTGGCCGATATGACTTCCTGAAATTCTTTCCAGATAAAAACCTAAAATGGAGGGGTTGTGGCTTTGGCTCCAGGCTCAAACTCTATCTTGTGGTAGACTGCCCTCCTAGGGAGCGCTTGGGCAACTAACTTGTGGGGCATGACATCCCAAATTCATCATTTACATTAGGAATTCCCTGAAAAAAAGTCTTATGTGTATTGGATCCGCTCTTCTGTTAGCATGAACACATGAATGAGATTCTTCTTATTCTTCCTAAATAGAACCCCCACCCTCACCTTTCTTAGGACTATCAAGCCTTCTCGAATTAGGTCTATGGTAGAAGCTTTGAACGTAGACCCGGATACAAATCTTTCACTCACTGAAAAGTGAAAACCTGTGACTATATCGTCCTAAAGATGGATGCGGCGGGAAGAAGTGGCATTTAGAAGTGTTGCTGACTTTACATTTAGGTTTCGGCATAACAAAGCTTGCACTGTCTTTTCGCACTTAGGCGCACAGCGTGCCGTTGGTAATGATTCTACTACGGTGCTGCAAATTCGCAAGCTGATCCTAAGTAATCGTTGTTGTTCAGTGGATTCCTCCGGAATTACTTCGTTAGGATTGAAGAATTGCAACAATTCTTCCTGAATAGACTCGATTCTCCCATCGAGAGTTTCTTTGAAAGTCTTACCTAAACTCTTCCGACTAAATATGAGAAAGCCTATAAAACAACAAGCTACTATCATTTCTTCATTATAGATTGAGATCTTCTTCGGACTTGATGCACAAATAGATGGAATAGCAGCAAATAGCATATTTCTATCCTTCATATCCGTAGAAAGAAATCTCATCTCCAGGTAACTCCATCTTTTTCAGCTCTGCTCGCTCACTTTTGAAAGGAAAGGAGACTGATCTTGACGTCGGCGTTGGTTTTTCCAACGAAACGAAGAAGTTTTGGATTGAGATTTCACATAAGCATTGCACAATGATCCGCATTAGGCAGGGAGCAGCAATGATACCGCTGGCCGGGAATAAGTACCTATCCCTCTACTAATTATGATGTTTTTCGTTCTATTGAAATCCTGCGTCGGCCGATGTTTCATTAATCGATACCGGGCACATCCATCACATCAACTATTTCACTTTTCATACGCATTTATTGACGGACCGGTAAACTAGACCCAAAAAACTCCTATTTTTAAAACGAAAGACCCATCACAAAATTATGGCGCAACGCTATGACGAGCATTCTCACAGGCCGGCACCTCGATGCATCCGTCTCAAGAGTTGTACACCTTACATGTGCTTCACACCACAATCTCTCACTTTCTGCTCCTCCATCTGTCTCCATCATATAATCGATCTCACCTCTCATGTCTGAGTGAAAAAACCATATTTGTTAGTATATATCAAGGCCGAGAGGACACGTTCCTCTCATGTCGAGATTAGTATTAGGGACCCTTAGTATTATTAACCGGTTACTATACGTACATGAAGTGAGACAATCAATCTATGCTCTCATTCACATTTCATTCTAGCACTGATGACTCCAGCCCTATCTATCCCTAGAAGCAAATGGACCCTAGAAACAAATGGAGTAAGTCTGATGGAACACTCGGATTGGAAAAGATAATTATACTTATAGGCATGGATGAAAAAAAGCTTGGAAACTAGTTCAAATCGAACTCAAAAGCAACTAGGCAATCCAACTTCCATTGAAGCAACTTCCCTGGAACTAGCTGCCATTGTATTGGTTGGTGCCATTTCTTCTCTTGGACGCGGGGCAATAGATTAAGATTAGGCGGTAAGCGAAGGAACTGTAGGGCTTAGGGCTGTGGGTTAGCGCAACTTCAATAGGTCGAAGGCAGGAAGAGAAGAAAAAGTAGCTATTTCACCTGGTGTCGTAATAACCACTGTTTTCGGGTTTGAAGGCATAAGCGTAGCAGAGATCTTCTTTCATTTAAGAAGAAGCCACCGTAAAGAAGAGGAAACAAGGCGTTTAAGGGACACTGACTCCCATTATTTTCTCCAGGCCTACTTTGGCTAAATCGACGGAGGTTTAGCTTATTATGTTTTCGGCGTTTAGCTAGCTTAGAAGATAAAGAAATCTATCTCTAAAGGGGGAGCGGTACGACTATTTTAGGGTGCGCTCGGCCGTGTCACCACTTGCTGCTGGCCCCGCACGGGCGCTCGTCCAGCCCGCTCGCCGGCCACGACGGGGGTCATCCGCGTGCCCCCCCGTCGCAACCGCCTACCGCCACCCGTCCCGCGTGTCTCCCTTCGGGTTCGCCCCTCGCTGCCATGGCTTCGGCTTCGCCTCTCTGCCCTCGCTCTCCGCTGCTTGCTCCTGCGCGCCCGCAGCCAGGAATGCGCCGCGAGTCCACCCCTCCCTTCTCTGCCCGACCCCTGCTCACTGGAATTCCCCATTGCTGCCTCCCGCGGCCTCCTCCTCGCCCGCACGTTCGGCGCCCCGGGGCTGCACTCCGTCACGCCTGCACCCCGAGGCACTGCCCGATGCCCAGCGCCCGTTTGGGATTCGCCCACGCGCCCGTTACCGCTAGCGCCCACACCCGCTATGGCCCTTAGTGCCACTAACATTAGGGCCCCACGCCCTAGAACGAGAATTATAAAATAAAATAAATAAATAAATAACCTAATTAATCCTATTAATTAACCTTTTAACTACCTAATTAGTCTAACTAAATATGTTAGTTAACTTGGTAGTCAATGAAAGGGGGCCCCACCCTCTTTTGACCAGTCAAAGTTTGACTGGTCAACTGGGTCCCCCTGGTCCCACATGTCAGCCAGTGTACATTTTTTTGTACACTGTGCTGGGTACATCTAGCAATTTAATATTCAATTTTCGTATTAAAAAAATTTAGTAGATGAATTAAAACTTTGACAATTAATATAAAATAATCTGTAACTCGGATGAAAATGCTTTCTACATGAAAGTTGCTCAGAACGATGAGATGATTCCGAATACGTGATTCGTTCATTTGTCACACGTCCCTAGCATAGCGAACCTGCAACCGTCCCTGTCGTGGAATTGTCATGGCAGATGTCCTAGTGGGAGGACTTAGTCGTGGAGCCATCGCACTAGGTTAGCTTAAAGGGGGTTAAACGGGACAAAGGACACATGATTATACTGGTTCGGCCCCTTGCGGTGAAGGTAAAGGGCTAATCCAGTTTGAGGTGGTATTGCTTATGCCTCGGTTACCAGGGAGCGAATACTCTTGACATAGCTTTCGATTTGTTGTCTCTTGCCCTAAACCGCCGCAGGGTCGTCCCTTTATATACTCAGGTTGACGCCCTGCGGCTTACCGAGTCCCGGCCGGTTCATAACAACGTGTCCGGCTCGGTGACCAAATACACATGCCTTACAATACAAGTCATACATATTTGGTGGTTTACACCTATGGGCCTTAAGCTGCCTTTGGGCCTTGGGCTCTTAGTAAGACATCTTCATGAATAGCCATCTTTGATAAATTCATGGGCTTCGTGATAAGGAACCGCCGTTGGTATATCCCCGCCCCTCCTAGGCGGGTCATACCTAATAGTTATATCCCCAACATTAGGCCACATGTTGATTTGAACTTGTTCATGTCAATCTTCAACACTTAGGAAAAATCCTTCTTCACCTGTTATCACAAGATATTGTGACCCGCCGTGACGTCATCTGCTATTAATTTTGCACAATACCCAGTATATCTTAATGGATCCTTATCTTTAATAACCATCCGGAAAACCAAGGCATTTGTCACATATCATTTTTTGGTCTCCTTGAATCCCGCTCATGTCAGTTATCCTTCCATCCTTATAAATAGGGCCAGGGGTCCCTTTCTTTTCTCCCCCCTTGCCTCTTCCTCCCTTTCTTCTTCCTCGCATCTTCGCGACGCTCCTGCACGCCTGAGCACCGCTGAACTCGTCAGCTTCCTCAACTCCGGCCGCTGCATCGACCTGAACGAGGCCAGAGCAGCCGCGGCATCTCTCCATTGTTCTGTGGATCCTATAAGTGCCTCTCCTCTCTGCACTGTACATCTGCCATTAGGGTTTCTCAAAGTTCTTCAGAGTTCATCCTTGTTCTTCGCTGCATCTATCAACTTTGATCCAAACTTAATACTTCTCCTACACGACGGCATCCATGATACTTATTTGTGTTATTAGATCATCTCCTTCGCGTAAGAAAACCAATCTGACCATATGAACTGCTCGAGTACTGTAATTTAGATCAGAAATATTTTCGATTATCCGAAGTGTCACAGATCCGAAATCCTAGCATCAATCTGTGAAACCCGTTTGCCTCAATACTTAGTAAAATTCGCTCTTGACATATCTTGAATACCATTACTGTCATGGCGGCTTACACCACCGGTTTATAACTATCCATATATCATTAGGCCCCACTTAAGCCACCAATCTGAATACATACTGTAGCATTTACTTCTGGTTTAATGAATCAACTTACACCGGCCAAATTTTCTTTTTTTCAGGCTTCTTCCTGCACAATGCCACCGAAGACATTGACCTCATGTAATTGGGTTCCCTCAATTGTTACTGTTAACACGCTCAAAGACTTTATCAATATCGGCTATTTACCAGCAAAAGATATCATGCACTGGCGCGCCCCCAAACCAAGCGAAGAAAAACCTCACCCAAAGGATGATGAAATCATCGTTTTTAGTGATCACATGAATCGGGGCTTCTCACCGCCCGGATCAAAAAAATTCCGAGATGTTCTGCACTTCTTTCAACTCCATCCTCAATACATCGGACCCAATTCCGCGTCAAACATTTGCAATTTTCAAGTTTTCTGCGAAGTATACCTTCAAGAGGAACCCAGTGTTGAACTCTTTAGGGAATATTTTTATTTGAACCGCCAAAACGAGTATACGAACGGACCAAGCTTGGAACTTGGTGGAATCTCAATTCAACGAAGAAGAGGCGCTATCTTCCCCTATGCTTGCTTGCCGAGTCACCCCAAAGATTGGAACCAGACATGGCTTTACTGCAAAGATAACTCTTCGGCTGATGAGAATCCATTGCCGGGTTATCGTGTCCAACGTCTTGACCCAAAGCATCATCTTCCCAAAAAACTTACCGCTGCTAAACGTGCAAAGCTTGCCCCTACCATTGCAAAGGTCAAGGCTCTGCTGGGAAATGGATTAACTGGCATTGACTTGGTTCGGTGCTGGGTTTCATGGCGGATCATACCCTTGAGTTGTCGGCCCGGTTTAATGTGCACTTACACGGGTGGTATAAAGGATCCACTGTGCCACAGCTCCGTGCGCTTAACCGATGAGGCCATCAATGAAATGACAAAGACCCTTCTAAATGAAGATCCAAAAGACTGCAGCAAAGTGGGTCTGAACCCTTTCTGGACACTTAACCCGCCACCAGATGCGAGTCTCTAAATTACTTACTTGTACCTCATCGTTCAAATATTCTATTAACTCAACTTTGATGACTGTCCCAGGCTGAATCTGACTTTTGGAAAAAGCAATATGACCATGAAGCTGCCAAAAAGGCCAGGGCTGCCAAGAAAGCCACCAAGAAAACTGTCAAGGAAAGCAAGAAGAAATTAACTGCTTCTGAGATGCTTGGTCTGGATGATAGTTCTGAGTCGGAGGTAGCCCTTGATTCCCTTGGCTCCTTTTCAACCATCTTATTGACATGGATTATCATCAGGATGACATGGGGACCAGTCAAGCAGTCGAAGAAGAGGTAACTATTATTTCGTCCAACTCGGAGCCTTTGCCAAGATAGAAAATTCGATGGGTAACCCGAAAAGTAAGCTTTTCACACCCCTTAGATCATTTGGATCCTCAATTTCTTTTCAAGCAACAGCAGCATGAGAGCTGACGACAAACTTGGACCAGAGGAAGCGAAGAGTTATCGTCCGGCTTGCCAAATACTCCAGCTCCACGGAAATGTCGACACGAGGTCGTTTCAAAATTTAAACACTTTTTACCTACTGGCGGGTCTCATTCACCAGCCACTTAATCCTTCCGATTCAAACTATCAAGAGGCTTCCCGTTCTTCCTCCCGCGACTCATCTCAGACCCAGCTGCCGGCTTTCAAGACTGCCCCTGGGTAACATCACTTTTATTTTCTATCTCCTTATGCTCTTATACTTGTACTAATCTCTCATAACCTGTGCAGTGGACAAGCAAAGCCTAGCAAGAAAACAAAGGTGATCAAACCAGCTGAAGAGCCCAAAGCCCATGAGCCGGAGCAGCAAACTCCAGCCTCTGACACCTCCATGCCACACCCTCAAGAGCCCGTCCATGACGTTCCACCAGAAATCCCTAACCTTTCTAGTGACCACACAAATATCAATCCTTTGAACCCCGAATCATCAAGCCCACCTAAACTGTCGGAAGAGCATAGTGAAGATGTTATGATCACTGGCACTAGCTTTAGAGAACCGGGAAATCCAACTGTTTTGGCTAAGCATTCCGCTAAACAGGAGTTCATCGAAATGCGAAAAGTGAGATTTGATGTCGCCCACTATTCTCAGTTGAGCAGTAGTGAAGTACTATCGGGCTACCTCAACCAAGTACACACCAGTCGCGATCTTGAAATCGATATGGTGAAACAGATGCATCAAAAATATGAGGTATGAATTCATGTTTAAATAAATTATGTAGATCCTGCCAGCCCCCAAGTCTACTGGGTATGATAGGATTGAATATACTGTAGACTTAGAATAACCATGAGCATCTTTAGTAGAATCCTTCCAAGGTTTTCATATTTAGAATTAAACCGGATGTGAAACAATTAACATTGTACCCGTAGTCCCCAAGGGCTGGTTTAATCAGCATGAATGAGCCGGTCCTGTTCACCATTGTTTATAAAGGAAAACTTAACTGTGTAGCCCCCATGAACCGACTGTGATTGTTTACAGCACCACTAGGTCATCATAGAATGGTAAATAGACGCAAGCAATATGCATTAGCCCCCAAGTGCCAAGTACTCCTGCTTGCAAAGTGCTTGGGACTTATTCACATAAGCCGCTGCATGAAAAATGTTTCGGCATGCATTAGCCCCCAAGTGCCAAGTACTCTTGCTTGCAAAGTGCTTGGGACTTATATTCCTGTAACCCGGATGTAAATGTATTTGCAACTCTGTGCTTGTACAGGACGTCACTGCTGAACTTCAATCACAATTGGCTGATGCAAAGACCCGGCTGAAGAATCAAGAATCTGAGACCCGGAAAGCGGATTCAAAATTCCAATTTAGCGTGGCTGAAACGAAAAAGATGAAGACCAGTTTTGAGGCTGAAAGAAACGTCTAGGCTGAAGAAAAGACTGCTTTGACGCAGCGGGCTGAAAAAGCGGAGGTGGCTCTTCAAGAGGTGACCACTGAGCTTACCGGTTTAAAGCACCGTGTATCCCAGATGGTTTCTGCTATCTTTGGTGAGTCGCCTTGTTAATATCAAAATTGAATCTCTTCCTTGATGGTATAAATTGCCTCTAACCAATCCATAATTATTACTCCGGTCCCAGGAGCCGCAATCTTGACCAAGAGATGCTTGTGAAGCTCAAGGTTGTTTATACGCTTATTGAACAACTATATACCGGAGCTCAGCGCACGCTAGCCACGATTTCTCCAACAAATCAAGGACCCAATCTACTGAGTGACGTGTTGAAAAAATTGTCAATTCTTCCTACGAGGATTCAAGAGATAAAACAGTCATGTGCAAGAGCCGGTGCCATGACGTCCTTGAGTCGTGCTAAGGCATGGGTACCAGAGCTAGAACCGGCTGAGGTAGCTACTGGGTATCCAAGTTTGAAAGAAGATGGCACTCCTTTTGATCAGAAGGACTTTGCTGCCTGCATGAAGGAAATACGTCCTGTGGTGACTCTGATTGCTGATGAGACAAATCTATCAAAATATTGGCCGGCTTATGATGCAGAAAATTAGAAGAAGCCCACGCCGGCTTATAAAGTGATGGATCTAATTCCCCCAATCTGTAAGCATACTTTCGCCCCTGAAGTTGACCCGTCCGATCTTATAGATGATGAAGCTGAATTTCATGCCTTACGTGGCATTGACTGGTCATCACCAAACTTCCAGACGGCGGAGGAGGACGAAGAACCGGAAAAGGATGATCCAGAAGCTTCAAGTTGTCAAGACCAAGAAGATTGATCCGCTGGGCGGTTCAAATATTTGAACTTCTGAAAACACTTGATCTTTTTTTGGCTCACTGAGTCATGTAATAGGCTAGTGAAACGTTGATCTGTCGTGCCATCGTGCACGTTTTTGCTTTGTGCAACACTGTTTGACCCGTCATTTGAAAGGCTACAATTTTATGCTTATGACAACGTCGATTTATACCGATGAGATTAATTATTACCCTGCACACAAGTAAATCACAAGCACCCTGGCGATTTACCGCAGGACGGGTCATAATACCCATTGTCGGAGTAAATGGCCACGGGTAGCCTAACCGACTGCCCCTGGCTCTTCTAAAAAATTATCAGGCCTTTGGGCCTTCAAGCACTCCAAGCATTGGACCACCTCCCCTGGCCGGCTACCTCTGAAGCCGACTCACGGAAGGCGGCCCTGCCTCAGCAACCTCCCCCCCAGGATAACCACGGGGTGGCCGACTCCAGGAAGCCGGCCTCGAAGAGCGCCGGCTCCAAGAAGCCGGCCAAGACCGCAACCACCAAAGCTATGCCACATAACGGTGACAAGACGGGGTGTGGCCACAGTGCGGCCCACCACCCCCGAAACCCAAGGCAGGCATGGCCACAGGATGCCGTACGGGACGGCCATCTCCCGTCCGGCTCGGCACTGTAGCCATGCCAGCCCCGACGTCACCCACGGCCGACGCCAATACGGCCCACGGGCGGCGGGCCCCTTCAGCCAGAGAGAGGCGCGAAGGCGGCCCGGCCTCCTCAAGTCGGCCAAGGGCGTAGCCGGCTCCCGGAAGTCGTCTACCCCCTCCCTCGAAGCATGTGCCACATTAAGGAGACAAGACGAGGTAAGGCGACAGTGAGAGCCCTCGAGGCGGCCCACTGTAGCCACGCTTACCTCAACGAAGCCCTCGTCATCGGGGGCGAGGCAACAGTAAGCAGCCGCCGACAAGACCCTAGGCGGTGGGGCCGGCCTGTCGACCAAGAGGCCGGCAGCCGGCGGGACCCACCAGTCGGTGGGCCCCAACAGCCGGCGGAGAAGCCGGCGAGCATAGACACTGACGGCTGGGACCAGTGCCCAGCCGGATTACAATTGTACCCCCGGGGGGTAGGCCTATATAAACCCCCCAGGGCACCCATGCAAAGGGTTGGCTTCTGAGCATAGCACACACACCATAGAGAGAGAGAAGCAAGAGCTAGCCATGTTCTTCTTCTCCCTTGAACCCAACAGCTCTAGGAGCGATTGTAGCTACTTTTCCTGATCTAGTGATCATGCGGAGACCCCGCAGAGCAGGACTAGGGGTGTTATCTCCTCGGAGAGCCCCGAACCTGGGTAAGATCCGCCGGCGTGCATGTCTTCGCCTCATCCCGTTTCCGGGCACCGGCGACGTCTTATTGGCACCCACAATGATAAGCCACCCATTGGCATATGTCGCACCTACCACCCGACATTTGGCGCCCACCGTGCGGCCAGGTGCACCGTCGTCCGGAGACCTGTTCTGGACGGGAACCCTCTTCCTCCCCCGCGAGCGCAGCCAGCCTGCTGCGCCCGATGGCGTTTGCCTCGACGCGCTGCAAGGCGTCGACGACGCCTGCGTAGCGAGCTGCCTCGCCGATCTGCTTGACGAGACTCGCATCTCCGACGAGCCTGCGTCCGACGCAGGCACGGACTACCCCGAGAGCCGCCTCGTCAGCCTCCTCGACCAGCTTCACATCTCCAGCGAGCCTGCTGCAGATGTGGAGTCGGTCGGCTCCACCGACCCGATGCTCGTCGACTCTGACACGGCATCGCTCGACGCTTACCCCTCCGACATGGTGGTCTTCGACGATCCTCTCCCTCGAGCTGACAGTGGCAGCAGCGCTGTCACCGAAGTGTTGGTCATCAGCCACGTCGCCAACTCGGGCGAGAACACCCACGACGCCCTGCAAGCGGCGATGCACGACCTCTCCGTCCCCATCCCGGCCGATGCCGACGCCGAGACCCTGGAGGCACGCCGCCTCGCCCTCATCGCGAAAGGCCAGAAGATAGCCTCCATGAGACGCCTCACCGAGGCCCACCAGCGCGAAGTCGACCGCGCCGCCTTCGGTACGCCGCCGCCTAGCGGCCCGAGCCGAGCCGGCTTCGTCCAGAAGCGCGGCGTGGCCATCGCCAGCATGCTGGGGGCAGATCGCCCCGTCTACGCCACCCCGCTCGAGAATCTGCGAGCCGCTCAGGCGGCCGCAGAAGAGCTCAATGGGCTGGGAGCCGATGAGCTCCCCTACATGACAAGACGGATCCAGCAGCTGATCGACGCGGCTGCGGAACGGCACGAAGCCAGAGCCCGTGCTAATAGTCATCCCCCGCGCCGGGAGCACGCCGCGACGTCCCGCTCGCCGACTGCGAGCGGCGCCCGCCAGAAGAAAGACAAGGAGCCGGCTGCTAGCCGCAGCCGGACTCGCATCACCATTGAGCGCGACGCGGAAGGCCGCCTGCGAGCGGTGGAGCACCAAGGAAATCTGCCTCCTCCCCCGCCTAGAAAGAGAAAGACGTCTCACCCCGCCGCCTATCACGCACCCGACTCTTGGTGACCGACTCGGCCGCCGAGAAGGAGTCGGCGAGAACGACGCCCGCCACCGGATCGACCGCCTTGCTCGATCCTTGGCGTTAGAAGAAGAAGACGATGTCGGCCCGCCATGTTTTGGCCCCCGCATCCGCGACGAGCCCTTCCCCAAAGGGTTCTCGCTCCCCAGAGACACGCCCAAGTACAACGGCTCAGTGAAGCCGGAAGATTGGCTCATCGACTACTCCACGGCCGTCAGCATAGCCAACGGCAATCGGCGCGTCACCGTGAAGTACGTCCCCCTCATGCTGCAAGGCACGGTGCACACATGGCTCAACAGCCTCAAGCCCTACAGCATCAACAGTTGGCTGGACTTCACGGAAGTCTTCGTCCGCAACTTCACCAGCACCTACAAGCGGCCTCCCAAGCCTCGCCAGCTATCCCTCTGCGTCCAAGGACCCAATGAGTCGACCCGCGACTACCTCACGCGATGGGCCGAGCTCCGCAACTCCTGCGAGGGGGTGCACGAGGTTCAGGCCATCGAGTATTTCACCGCCGGGTGCCGAGAGGGCACCCTCCTCAAGCACCGACTCCTCTGCGACGAGCCGGCTACCCTCGACGAGTTGCTCGTCATCGCGGACAAGTACGCCACGGCCGACTCCTCGATGAAGACCGAGCTTCGAGTAGACGCCTCGAGGAAGGTGATTGCTCCGGCTCCCAAGACGCCGGCTGGCGACCCTAATCGGCGCCCCTACCAGAACGATCACAAGCGCAAGGCCCCCATGCCGACTTCCACCAGTCGGCAGGTGGCCACCATTGAAGATGAGCAGCCCGAAGAACGGCCCGCTCCCAAGAAGAAGGGCGGCAGGCCGGCTTGGCAGCCGGCTTTCTCTTACGAGCAGGCTCTTGACGCCCCCTGCAAGTTCCACAGCGGCGCGAAGCTGTCTAACCACACGACCCGAAAATGCCACTGGCTCACGCGAATCACCAAGGGCAAGGGGATGTTGCCGCCTCCGCCTCCCGGTCCGCCGCTGTGACACCCAAAATTTTTGGCCTTGTTTCATTTATTAAGATGTTGCCAGGAAATAAAACTTTTCCATTTTTGTCAAGTTTTACCTTTGGTGATTTTGGATTTTTCCTCTAGTGGGAAAAACCTTCATAGGTATTGTTGGACTTGGATACTCTCTATAATAAAACAATTATTTATCAGTGGATTCAAATTTTTGCAAGATTTATTTCCTCAAAGCTTTCTTCCTTTAAAATGATTTCTTTTGCATTTGGAGCCTGTTTGCACTACAACCATTTGACAAATGCTTTTAAAATGTCCACCAAAATTTGGGGATGTCATGTGATGGTTCCACATCACTTTTATGCAAAAACATCTTTTGGTCATTGGAGATTTTGAGCTCCACATCAATTTTTCAAATCTGGCCCAGTAGGTATTTTGCACTACAACCCATTTAAATATTTCTTTAAAAATTCTTCCAAGTGTTTGGAGATGTCCGTGGATGCATACATTTCATCTTCAAGCAAAAACCCAGTGATGTTCTTTGAAAAATTTGAGTGAATCATCTTCATTTCCATTCTGGTCCAGTTTGGTGATTTGTACTGCAACCCCATTTTATTTTGCTCTAATATCTTTGAGCTTTTTCCTACCTATAGTCCTCCCTACCAAACTCTTAAGTCCAGGAGATTGGACCCATTGGCATATTTTTGGTGCATGCAATGATAGCCTTTAGTTTCTGCCCAAAACTGGTTTTCTCAAATTCTTGCACTATCAACTTTCTGTTTTTGCCAAACTAACCTTACCACCTTCTTGAGCTCCTAAAGAGACCAGGATCTGGAGAGTTTGGCCACCCCAAGAGTTGCCTAGCTGACCATGGCGTTCTGTCGAACACCCTGTGTGCAGGAACCTTTTTGGCATGTCTGCTAGCTTGCATTGTGGACTTGAACCCCTGACCTATCCATCATGTCCACTGAGCTCCTAGCCACCCCTACCCTTGTTCTGTTCTTTGCCAGCCCCAACCAAGCTCTCTAGAGCACACTGGCATTCCGTCGAGCACCTGCCGTGCGTGCTCTGGGCGCGCCCAGAGCGCACGTTTTGCACGCGCGCGCACTACGCCGACACGCCGCACTGCCGCCCTCGTCGCGTCCCACCTCTGGCCCCTGCTCGCCTGCCGAACCACGCCAGGCACTCGCCCCCTCTCCAGTACCCTCCAAGCTCTCCCTGGCACCCTGCCGCGCCGCCTTGGCAGCACGCCGGCGTCGGCAGCGGATTCCGCTGCGGACGGCGCCGCCCAAACCGCCAGCGCACGCCAGCTGCCCCAGAGCACAGGCCGTGCTTATCCTCCCGCTCGTCGGCACGCTTTCGTCGCCGCCACGATGCCCTGCAACTGCAGGAAACTGGTCGCCGGCGATCTTATCCTCGGCCACCGCGGGAGCCAGCCTCGAGCGCCTATTTAAAGGGACCCCGAGCTCGACCGACCCCTCAAGCAACCCCAGGCCACCCCCATAGCCCTCCCACAGCCAGAAATCGACGGGAGAGTCCTTTCTTCCTCGTCTCCGGCCAGCTCGGTCGCCGTTGCAATCCCGTGCCTTGCGTCGCAGCCAAGCCCTCCCCCGCCAATCCAACGCCACCAAGAACTTCCCCGTAGTCGTGCGGAGCTGCCTAGCGCCCCAGCTTCGGCCAAGGATCACCGGAGCCCAGATGTCACTTCACCACCGTAGCCTTCCCCGCCGCGGAGCTCGCCGCCGGTGACCTCCTCCGTCCCCACCAGCCTAACGCCCACCGAGAGGACCGCCTCGGTCTGGCCAACCCATCCCTGCCCTTAGATGCCCTCGAGGAGCCGCCGTTCGTCGCCGGCGATCGCCGGAGCCCCGCGCCGGTCGGGCACAGAGAAAGGAGGGAGAGGGAGACCAGTCAAACCTGACCAGTGGGCCCTCTGGACCCACTGTCAGTGAACCGCTCCCCCGCCCTCTCTGGTTAAGTGGTAGCGCAACGACCGGAGTACGTCTCCTCTGTTTTGAAAACGTATTCTTCCCCGCAGCGCTTTCCTTTTTTCTGATTTTATTAAAACAGAAGTTTGACTAATGTTTGACTGGCTATAACTTTTAAAATAAAACTCCAAATGAGTTGATTCTTTTTCCTACCTCTCTCAAATTTCATCTAGTTTATTTTAAGATTTATTTCAAAAATATTTGAGACAACTTTTGGTACTGTGGTTGAAATATTTGTTATTCGTGTATTTTGCAAAATAGGATTTTGGAGGAAAAGGAAAGCTTCCAAAAAGTGCATCCTTTGCATACTCTTGAAGGCAAGCATTTCTGAACTCTGGCATAATATTTTGTTGTGGTGTTTTGATACGATCACAACACCTTTTGACTTGGAGTATGTGATAGCTTTATGTATCGATATAGTCTCGTGCATGAGTACACTTTGGAGTTGTTTTGTGGTCAGCAATGGATACACTAATGATTTGGATCATCCTCGTGAGCTTCTCATGCATACCGGTAGGAAGCCGGGAAAGTCGTGGTCTTGGGTAGACACGAGCTTGTCCCTAGTCCCTCGTCGAGACGAGTATGCCCGGTATGGCATGGTGAGGCTCGAGGAGTGGTGATTTATTTCACTAGTGGTAATATTGTTGGAGGATACTTGGACCACCTGAATCGGTTGTAGACCGAGTCTCGATCAATAGCTTCCTTTTTGTTGGTACCACCACTTGTCCCTGCAGGGGACAGGGTATGGTTCAGTAGGTTGTCAACCCCTTTCCAAAGCACACACCGTACAGAGAGGCCATGGTGGAAGATACCGGGTGCATCCGGTAGGCAGGCCACCTGGTCAGGGGGCATGGGTGTTTCCGGTTGGGACCGAGAGGGGGGGCACCCCCTTAGAGCGCGCGAATAGAAATTTGATCCCATGCTACGTCGAGGTTGTAGCCTCCCCACTTAGAGTTTTGCTTGGCAGGTGTCGTGGGTGATTCCAGACACCGGTGAGTTAAGCTGGTGTGTGCAGGTCAGGTGTGTTTTCAATTATAAGACCGTAGACGGAATTAGTCCCGAGGGACTAAGTAAACCCGTTACTCGTGGAAAATGGTACTCCCTCTGCAGAGGATATATCCTGTTGGATAGTCTTGTTCTTGAGTAAAGACCACAGTCTGAGTTGAATCTAGTAACGGTATTCGGATGGAGAACGGTCTGACTAGAACTCAGTGACGGTCTTCGGATGGAGAACGAATTAGCTAGAGCTCAGTAACGGTATTCGGATGGAGGTACGGTTTGACTAGACCATATAATCGGTTTTCGGATGGAGAAACGACTGAACTAAATATTGTTTATGATTATGGCACATATGGATTATGATCCTTATTATTTTGGACTAACCGTTTATATTATGTATTTTATTGAGTATCCCTGGGATGGTTCTACCTCCTGGATATTCGCTGTGATTATCCTCTTTTAAGCCCTTTCCGTGGTGTCGCTCAGACGCCCGACTGCGGCATGCTTGTTGTTCTTTTATCTTTTATAAGCCCTTTATGTGGTGTCGCCCCGACGCCCGACTGCGGCATTATTATTCTTGCAGTTTCCGCTCGAGGAGTCATTCAGACCCTCGTTTGGCACCAGTATTATTATTCTTGCAGTTTCCTCTCGAGGAGTCATTCAGACCCTCGTTTGGCACCAGTATTACTATTCTGCATTTTCCGCTCGAGGAGTCATTCAGACACTCGTTTGGCACCCAGTATTTTATTTTGGTATATTTTTAACCATATGTGTGCATCTTGGTCTTTCGTATATTTTGTGACAGACGTGTGATCACCTAATTAATCCAGAGCATGTTTGATATATTATACCCGTGTTCTTAATGTTTGCGAGTACATTCAAACGTACTCACTGGCTTGTCCCTGGCTATTGTCTTGGCTAGATTCCTTGCGTGGAGTTAAGCATCGCGGTGACAACCTCGGAGCCTACGCGTTGACTTTTGCGGCCTCGCGAAGATAGGAGTTATCCTGGTCAGCTGTTCTTGTGGGAAATGGAGTCCCATAGACGCAGATGTATCCAACCGCTTCCGCCCTCAACCATTAGAATCCAAATGTTGTACTCCTAGGCCTCAATGGTCTTGTACTACATATTTTTGTACCTTGCTTAGAATTCTTGTATCAAGTTGGTGCCTCATCAGCTAACAGTAATCCTGGGGCTGGTGGGCACAAAGGCCGTTTTTCTGGGAAATTATTATCCCAAAAATCCGGTCGTGACAGACTTGGTATCAGAGCCAGGCTGACCATTGGCTAACCCTATCTTAGCCAGGTCAATAAACCTAGGTTAACCCAAACCACCAGACCTTAGCCTAACCCCGGTCAAGCTTCCCGCGTAAGGTAGCTCCACAGTGACCCGACGCCTTTTTGGCGGACGGTGCCCAACCTATCAGCCTAGCCCGTCGATCACGCGCCAGGGACCGACACCCAACCCGTCTCTATCGCAAGCGTGCGGAGGAAGACTCCATCCCCTTTCCCTATAAAAAGGGCACGCTAGCCATAGCACAGCACAGCCTCTTTCCCAAAACCCAGCCACGATGCCTGGCCCCATTGTTCACAATGAGACCACAGCGACCAACCTTGGAGGTTTTGTGACCGTGCTCGCGAACCTCACCCGCCGTGCCTATGCGTTGGAAGAGCCTCCTGAGTATGTTGTGTACCAAGGACCCATGTACGGTGAGAGCCGTCAGTACTGGGCCACTGTGCACATCTACGGTAGGGGTCTGTCGCCAGAACACCCCTACAGGTTCACTGGAAGGACAACTTCCTTTGAGCCACAAGCCATCCAACTGGCAGCCCGCGAAGCTATAGTTCAACTCCGGCACTTGCCGCCCAGAGTTAACTGTCGCTCGTTCTACTACTACCCCAGTCGTGACGGGTATGGTAGGCCGCCCCAGGTTGCCAACGGAGACCACGAGACGGACCTACCACTATTGCATCTGGTGCGCTATGTAAGCGCACTAGAGCAACTGTTCGATCAGGTCACCCTTGATCTGATCGCAGCTCGTGGAGAGCTGGTTCACCGAGCCCCGGCGAGAAGAGAAGCGGAACCCGACGCCGACAACCCAGTCATGCTGTTCGGACACCCGATCGATCCCTTGAGGTCTGCGCCAGCCCTCAACCAGAGTGCTTTGGTGACCCCAGAAGCGCTTCGTCGCCTTTTGGGAACCCATTCCAACGGGATTGTGGCCAACAACCCCCGCGATGGTCATCACCATTTCCCCGACCCTGCAGCACCTCAACCTCAGCCAGCAAATCCCGACGGTGAGAACCGTGGAGAAGCATCGGCGTCCGCAAGGCCAGCCCACTTAGACATTAACGTAGTAGACTAAGTCGCTCAAAGTTGTATCGAGCCTTAGTTTTCCTACGCTTTGTAATGTGTGGCCTTGTATCGCATTTGTTTCATGCTGTCTGTTTGAGCGCTCTTATTTTTGGAGTAGTAGCTATGCATGTGTACGTTGGCGTACAGTTGCATTTTTTAAATTTCGGGCGCAGCTACCAAGACCAATCCCGTCAGCCCCCACAGTACTGCGTCACATTTATGTGATATGTATATCTGTGGCTTTGACCCGAGAACAGGATCGGCATCCAGTCACCTTTTTCTCCAGTAATTAATCCCAGCCCCGATGCTATATAAAGGCCACTTCGTGACCTTGCCGAGCACCCCTCACCTTTGTGCGCAGCACCCACAGCCATTCCTTGCCATGTCGACCCCCAGTATCTATCTGAGAACCCCAGACGCAACCCCCGGCAGTTTTGTCAAATTATTGTGGGACTTTACCTGCAGTACCATGAGTGCCACCCATCCACCCCAGTACGAACTGCTCAAATCGAGGATCACCCCTTCCACCTCGAAATATTGGGCAGTGGTGCACATCCCTCCCGCCTACCCAAACCAAGACCCAACGGAAGTATCATTCGTGGGGAAATCCATGCCGACTCCGCATATGGCCATAGAAGCTGCTGCGTACGAGGCGCTCACTTGTCTTCGATTCGCAGTGCCCTATGCCAGCGAGCGAGGATACTATTATTTCCCAAGTCGTGCAGCACCCGGAGAAGTTGCATCTTTTCCCGGTGGGCGCATTGAGAGAGATCCAGTACTGGCCAACCTTGCCCAGTACGTCATCGCTCAGGAGCGTTTAACTCAGCGAGTAATGGGTTATCTCCAGAGCCTCGCTGATTTAAACCCTCGGATCGCTATTGGCAGACCACTGCGACCTGACCAAGAAGGGTGCATTCATCGACTGGTCAACCCGCTTCCCCCGATAGAAGAGGAGTGTGGCATTTTCTCAGGACCCTGTCTTTTTACCGTTTTCTTTGTAAACGCCTCCGATGTATTTATTGTCCCAGTACTTGTATTTATGTGTTGCAGCTTGTTCGTACAATTTTTTGTGCGACGGATCCGATTTTCTTTAGTTCCTGTTTTGTGAGCAGTTTTACTGCTGTTAGTTCGGTTTTAATTATTTCTTCTCTCGCAGCATGTTTTTCGAGGAGATTTCTTTCCCCGAGTCACTGCCGCGTATATATTTTCACGACATAGATTTTTTTTATTCGCGCATCATCGTTACAGCAAACCCACAGCAGCAACCACTCGACCTCGAGCACTGTTACAAATCCTTGAGCACATTTTTGCGCCTATCTAATCACCCTCGAGGACGCCACAATCTCAGCAAGAGAGATTTGTGAGTGTTCATTCGAGCGCGAGCTGCCCCAGCACACCGACAGCAGTCAGCCCCGATGCCGCGCCTAATCCACGTGATCGCCGCCACCGCGAAGAGCCAACACTCGAGCGGCAGCATCACGACGATCATCTAGGATCATCGCGCACATGAGCACAGAGAACCCCAGCAGCACCGCCAAGCTTCCACACACCAGGACCACATACCAGTCCGGCATTGCCTCCGCCATTAGAGCCTCGGCTCGAGCTCCTGCCAGCAGCTATGGAGGAGAAGGTGGAGGAGTAAGAACGAGGCCGGGTGTGAGGAAGAGGGAGGAGCACCGCGATCGTTTTATAGCCCGAGATCAGTGTACGGTGGGCGAGGTCCACCAGCGCCACTCGTCGCTCGACCGCTGGTCTTCGGAGGCGAGTCCGCGAGCAATGCCGAAAGCGCCCTGGCCCGCGAGGTGAGTGCACGCTGCACCGGCAGCAAGCACGCTGCGCACTACCACGGTACGGCCTCGATGCCCTACGAGCTAGGCATCGGCGGTGGAGGAAGCGCGGGAGAACGCGCGAGAGAGAAGAGAGAGCCAGAGGTAGGAGAAGAGGCCGACAGTGGGCCCTGGGCCCATCTGTCAGCCAGAGAGAGCACTGTACCCTCGGGTGCAACCAGCGTATTTTAGCAATTTAGAATTTGTTCTAAATTACTGTATCCGCGTAGAAATATCTCGTTTTCCCTAACCGTGGATTTTTCCACGCTACGCCAGTGTACCACTGTGGTTTTACACCACTTATTGCCCTCCCACTATAGCCATTTTGTTTTTATGCAATGGAAGGATTTCTTTGATAAAAACCAATTTTTTTCAAAACACTTCCTGTTCAAAACAGCTTTTAACAAATCTCGAGGACGAGATTTTTCTTAATGGGGGTAGTGTTGTGACACCCAAAATTTTTGGCCTTGTTTCATTTATTAAAATGTTGCGAGGAAATAAAACTTTTCCATTTTTGTCAAGTTTTACCTTTGGTGATTTTGGATTTTTCCTCTAGTGGGAAAAACCTTCATAGGTATTGTTGGACTTCGATACTCTCTATAATAAAACAATTATTTATCAGTGGATTCAAATTTTTGCAAGATTTATTTCCTCAAAGCTTTCTTCCTTTAAAATGATTTCTTTTGCATTTGGAGCCTGTTTGCACTACAACCATTTGACAAATGCTTTTAAAATTTCCACCAAAATTTGGGGATGTCATGTGATGGTTCCACATCACCTTTATGCAAAAACATCTTTTGGTCATTGGAGATTTTGAGCTCCACATCAATTTTTCAAATCTGGCCCAGTAGGTATTTTGCACTACAACCCATTTAAATATTTCTTTAAAAATTCTTCCAAGTGTTTGGAGATGTCAGTGGATGCATACATTTCATCTTCAAGCAAAAACCCAGTGATGTTCTTTGAAAAATTTGAGTGAATCATCTTCATTTCCATTCTGGTCCAGTTTGGTGATTTGTACTGCAACCCCATTTTATTTTGCTCTAATATCTTTGAGCTTTTTCCTACCTATAGTCCTCCCTACCAAACTCTTAAGTCCAGGAGATTGGACCCATTGGCATATTTTTGGTGCATGCAATGATAGCCTTTAGTTTCTGCCCAAAACTGGTTTTCTCAAATTCTTGCACTATCAACTTTCTGTTTTTGCCAAACTAACCTTACCACCTTCTTGAGCTCCTAAGGAGACCAGGATCTGGAGAGTTTGGCCACCCCAAGAGTTGCCTAGCTGACCATGGCGTTCTGTCGAACACCCTGTGTGCAGGAACCTTTTTGGCATGTCTGCTAGCTTGCATTGTGGACTTGAACCCCTGACCTATCCATCATGTCCACTGAGCTCCTAGCCACCCCTACCCTTGTTCTGTTCTTTGCCAGCCTCAACCAAGCTCTCTAGAGCACACTGGCATTCCGTCGAGCACCTGCCGTGCGTGCTCTGGGCGCGCCCAGAGCGCACCTTTTGCCCGCGCGCGCACTACGCCGACACGCCGCACTGCCGCCCTCGTCGCGTCCCACCTCTGGCCCCTGCTCGCCTGCCGAACCACGCCAGGCACTCGCCCCCTCTCTAGTACCCTCCAAGCTCTCCCGGGCACCCTGCAGCGCCGCCTTGGCAGCACGCCGGCATCGGCAGCGGATTCCGCTGCGGACGGCGCCGCCCAAACCGCCAGCTGCCCAAGAGCACAGGCCATGCTTATCCTCCCGCTCGTCGGCACGCTTTCGTCGCCGCCACGATGCCCTGCAACTACAGGAAAGTGGTCGCCGGCGATCTTATCCTCGGCCACCGCGGGAGCCAGCCTCGAGCGCCTATTTAAATGGACCCCGAGCTCGACCGACCCCTCAAGCAACCCCAGGCCACCCCCATAGCCCTCCCATAGCCAGAAATCGACGGGAGAGTCCTTTCTTCCTCGTCTCCGGCCAGCTCGGTCGCCGTCGCAATCCCGTGCCTTGCGTCGCAGCCAAGCCCTCCCCCGCCAATCCAACGCCACCAAGAACTTCCCCGTAGTCGTGTGGAGCTGCCTAGCGCCTCTGCTTCGGCCAAGGATCACCGGAGCCCAGATGTCACTTCACCACCGTAGCCTTCCCCGCCGCGGAGCTCGCCGCCGGTGACCTCCTCCGTCCCCACCTGCCTAACGCCCACCGAGAGGACCGCCTCGGTCTGGCCAACCCATCCCTGCCCTCAGATGCCTTCGAGGAGCCGCCGTTCGTCGCCGGCGATCGCCGGAGCCCCGCGCCGGTCGGGCACAGAGAAAGGAGGGAGAGGGAGACCAGTCAAACCTGACCAGTGTGCCCTCTGGACCCACTGTCATTGACCCGCTCCCCCGCCCTCTCTGGTTAAGTGGTAGCGCAACGACCGGAGTACGTCTCCTTTGTTTTGAAAACGTATTCTTCCCCGCAGCGCTTTCCTTTTTTCTGATTTTATTAAACAGAAGTTTGACTAATGTTTGACTGGCTATAACTTTTAAAATAAAACTCCAAATGAGTTGATTCTTTTTCCTACCTCTCTCAAATTTCATCTAGTTTATTTTAAGATTTATTTCAAAAATATTTGAGACAACTTTTGGTACTGTGGTTGAAATATTTGTTATTCGTGTATTTTGCAAAATAGGATTTTGGAGGAAAAGGAAAGCTTCCAAAAAGTGCATCCTTTGCATACTCTTGAAGGCAAGCATTTCTGAACTCTGGCATAATATTTTGTTGTGGTGTTTTGATACGATCACAACACCTTTTGACTTGGAGTATGTGATAGCTTTATGTATCGATATAGTCTCGTGCATGAGTACACTTTGGAGTTGTTTTGTGGTCAGCAATGGATACACTAATGATTTGGATCATCCTCGTGAGCTTCTCATGCATACCGGTAGGAAGCCAGGAAAGTCGTGGTCTTGGGTAGACACGAGCTTGTCCCTAGTCCCTCGTCGAGACGAGTATGCCCGGTATGGCATGGTGAGGCTCGAGGAGTGGTGATTTATTTCACTAGTGGTAATATTGTTGGAGGATACTTGGACCACCTGAATCGGTTGTAGACCGAGTCTCGATCAATAGCTTCCTTTTTGTTGGTACCACCACTTGTCCCTGCAGGGGACAGGGTATGGTTCAGTAGGTTGTCAACCCCTTTCCAAAGCACACACCGTACAGAGAGGCCATGGTGGAAGATACCGGGTGCATCCGGTAGGCAGGCCACCTGGTCAGGGGGCATGGGTGTTTCCGGTTGGGACCGAGAGGGGGGGGGCACCCCCTTAGAGCGCGTGAATAGAAATTTGATCCCATGCTACGTCGAGGTTGTAGCCTCCCCACTTAGAGTTTTGCTTGGCAGGTGTCGTGGGTGATTCCAGACACCGGTGAGTTAAGCTGGTGTGTGCAGGTCAGGTGTGTTTTCAATTATAAGACCGTAGACGGAATTAGTCCCGAGGGACTAAGTAAACCCGTTACTCGTGGAAAATGGTACTCCCTCTGCAGAGGATATATCCTGTTGGATAGTCTTGTTCTTGAGTAAAGACCACAGTCTGAGTTGAATCTAGTAACGGTATTCGGATGGAGAACGGTCTGACTAGAACTCAGTGACGGTCTTCGGATGGAGAACGAATTAGCTAGAGCTCAGTAACGGTATTCGGATGGAGGTACGGTTTGACTAGACCATATAATCGGTTTTCGGATGGAGAAACGACTGAACTAAATATTGTTTATGATTATGGCACATATGGATTATGATCCTTATTATTTTGGACTAACCGTTTATATTATGTATTTTATTGAGTATCCCTGGGATGGTTCTACCTCCTGGATATTCGCTGTGATTATCCTCTTTTAAGCCCTTTCCGTGGTGTCGCTCAGACGCCCGACTGCGGCATGCTTGTTGTTCTTTTATCTTTTATAAGCCCTTTATGTGGTGTCGCCCCGACGCCCGACTGCGGCATTATTATTCTTGCAGTTTCCGCTCGATGAGTCATTCAGACCCTCGTTTGGCACCAGTATTATTATTCTTGCAGTTTCCTCTCGAGGAGTCATTCAGACCCTCGGTTGGCACCAGTATTAGTATTCTGCATTTTCCGCTCGAGGAGTCATTCAGACACTCGTTTGGCACCCAGTATTTTATTTTGGTATATTTTTAACCATATGTGTGCATCTTTGTCTTTCGTATATTTCGTGACAGATGTGTGATCACCTAATTAATCCGGAGCATGTTTGATATATTATACCCGCGTTCTTAATGTTTGCGAGTACATTCAAACGTACTCACTGGCTTGTCCCTGGCTATTGTCTTGGCCAGATTCCTTGCGTGGAGTTAAGCATCGCGGTGACAACCTCGGAGCCTACGCGTTGACTTTTGCAGCCTCGCGAAGATAGGAGTTATCCTGGTCAGCTGTTCTTGTGGGAAATGGAGTCCCATAGACACAGATGTATCCAACCGCTTCCGCCCTCAACCATTAGAATCCAAATGTTGTACTCCTAGGCCTCAATGGTCTTGTACTACATATTTTTGTACCTTGCTTGGAATTCTTGTATCAAGTTGGTGCCTCATCAGCTAACAGTAATCCTGGGGCTTGTGGGCACAAAGGCCGTTTTTCTGGGAAATTATTATCCCAAAAATCCGGTCGTGACAGCCGCCTCCAGCCCCCCAGCAGCCGGCGGCTCGGCCGGCAGTCGGCGCCATCCAAGACGAATTCCCTGAAGAGCACGCCGCCTATGTCATCTTCACCAGTCAAGCTGACGACAAGCGCAGTCGGCGCCGACAACATCAAGAAGTTAATGCAGTCGCCTCTAGCGCCCCCGAGTTCATGCACTGGTCAGAGAAGCCAATCAGCTGGAGCCAGGCCGACCACCCAGGGGTGATGCCTTCTCCTGGCTCCTATACAATGGTCTTGGATGTCACCCTCACGACGGAGAGGCGAGCTGCCCGATTCTCCCGCGTCCTGATAGATGGCGGAAGCAGTATCAACATACTGTACCGCGATACCATGGAGAAGCTGAACATCAAAGCGAAGCAGCTTATGCCGAGCCGCACCGTCTTCCATGGTATCGTCCCCGGCTTGTCTTGCTCCCCAATCGGCAAGATTAAAATGGATGTTCTCTTCGGAGACAAAGATCATTTTCGCCGAGAAGCAATCTGGTTCGAGGTAGTGGATTTGGAGAGCCCCTATCATGCTCTGCTTGGCCGACCAGCTCTGGCCAAGTTCATGGCTGTGCCCCACTACGCCTACCTGAAGATGAAGGTGCCGAGCTCGAAGGGGATCATCATGGTAGCCGGCGACTACAAGAAGTCCATCAAGTGTGCCATGGCCAGCAGCCGGCTGGCCGAGTCCCTCGTGGTGGCAGAAGAGAAGAAGATGCTGAGGCGGGTTGTGGCCATGGCCGGCAAGCAGCCGGCCCTGTCCCCAACCCCAAAGATTGTGATGTGCAGGGCTCCTTCCAGCCTGCCAAAGAGACGAAGAAGATACCTCTGGACCCGGAGAACCCGGAGAGGTTCCCTGTCATTGGGGTGAACTTGGACAGTAAATAGGAAGGCGAGCTCGTCGACTTCCTCTGTGAGAATCGAGACATTTTTGCATGGTCCCCAAAGGACATGCCGGGTGTCCCGAAGGATTTCGCCGAGCACAAATTACATGTCCACGCCGACGCGAAGCCGATCAAGCAACCCCTCTGCCGACTGTCAGAAGAGAAGCGAAGAATCGTGGGAGAAGAGATAGCCCGGCTCCTTGCCGCTGGCTTTATCATGGAAGTGTTCTTTCCAGAGTGGCTTGCCAACCCAGTTCTGGTTCTGAAGAAGAATAACAAGTGGCGTATGTGTATAGACTACACCAGCCTGAACAAGGCCTGCCCAAAGGATCCGTTTGCTCTGCCACGGATTGACCAAGTGATAGACTCAACAGCCGGATGCGAGCTGTTGAGTTTTTTGGATGCCTACTCAGGGTACCATCAGATCAAGTTGGACCCAGCTGACCGCCTGAAGACTGCCTTCATCACACCCTTTGGAGCTTTCTGCTACCTGACTATGACATTCGGCTTGAGGAATGTCGGTGCCACTTTTTTGCGTTGCAATGCAGAAATGCCTCTTGAAACAACTCGGCCGAAATGCCCACGTCTATGTAGACGACATTGTGGTGAAGACAGAGAAGCGCGGCACCTTGCTGGAAGACCTGAAAGAAACATTCGCCAACTTGCGCCGATTCCAAATCAAGCTCAACCCCGAGAAGTGCGTGTTCGGAGTACCAGCCGGCCAGCTGCTAGGCTTCCTGGTCTCCGAACGCGGCATCGAGTGCAACCCCGTCAAGATCAAGGCCATCGAGAGGATGGAGATTCCCACCAAACTGCGAGATGTGCAGAAATTCACCGGCTGCTTGGCCTCTCTCAATCGTTTTATCAGCCGACTAGGAGAGAAGGCTCTCCCCCTGTACCGACTCATGAAGAAGTCCACTCACTTCGAGTGGAACGACCAAGCCGACCAAGCCTTCTATGAGTTGAAGAAAATGCTGACCACTCCGCCTGTCCTGGCAGCGCCGACTGAAAAGGAGCCCATGCTCCTCTACATTGCTGCGACTAGCCGAGTAGTCAGTACTGTTGTTGTGGTCCAGCACCCGGAAGAAGGCCGAGCTCAGCTAGTCCAGAGGCCGGTGTACTACCTAAGCGAAGTGCTATCCAGCTCAAAGCAGAACTACCCGCACTACCAGAAGATGTGCTATGGGGTATACTTCGCCGCCAAGAAACTGAAGCCCTACTTCCCAGAGCACCCCATCACGGTCGTGCGCACCGCCCCGCTTGCCGAGATCATAGGCAGCCCGGATGCATCCGGTCGGGTGGCTAAATGGGCCATTGCGCTGGCGCCCTACACGATCGTCTACCAACCCCGCACCGCCATCAAGTCCCAAGCACTGGCCGACTTCCTCGTCGATTGGGCCGAGACCCAGTACCTACCGCCGGCTCCCGACTCTACCCATTGGCGGATGCACTTTGACGGGTCCAAGACGCGCACCGGCTTGGGAGCTGGCATCGTCCTCACCTCTCCCAAAGGCGACAAGCTCAAGTACACGCTACAGATCCACTTCGTCGCCTCCAACAACGTGGCCGAGTATGAGGCGCTCGTACATGGGCTCCGGCTAGCCAAAGAACTCGGCATACGCCGGATCTTGTGTTACGGCGACTCAGACTTAGTGGTCCAGCAGTCATCTGGTGACTGGGACGCCAAAGACGCGAACATGGCAAGCTACCGATTCCTTGTCCAACAGATCAGCGGATACTTCGAAGGGTGCGAGTTCCTTCACGTGTCAAGGGCCGACGACGACCAAGCAGATGCCCTAGCACGAATCGGCTCCACCTGACAAGCCATACCGACTGGCGTCTCCCTCCAGCGCCTCCTCAAACCGTCCATCAAGCCGTCTCCAGAGTCGGACTCTATCTTCATACCGCCTGCGCCAGATGCAGCCGGATCCGACTAGAGGAACCCCGCAGGCGGCACGGGGACTTCGACAACTGGCCCGGGGACTGCCGTAGTCGCACCCGGCCCGGGGACTTCAGAACCCGGCCCGGGGACTGCAGCAGTCGACCCGGGGACTGCAACGACACAAGAAGCGGTGGCCGACTACAATTCCACGCCACCCAACCCACCCGCCCGAGTCATGGTGGCTACACTAACAGAAGAAGAAGTCACAACTCCATCATGGGCCCAGCCCATCCTCAAGTTCCTAGTCAGCAGAGAGCTGCCGGCTGATGAGATCTCAGCAAGATTAGTGCAACGACGAGCCGCAGCATATGCAATAATCAACAGAGAGCTTGTGAAGCGCAGTGTCACTGGAGTCTTCCAGCATTGTGTCGAGCCAGAAAAAGGAGTGGCAATCCTCAAGGATATCTACCAAGGCGAATGCGGCCACCACGCAGCCTCAAGATCACTTGTGGCCAAGGCTTTCCGCCATGGTTTCTTCTGGCCGACTGCCTTGGAGGATGCTAAAGAAATAGTCAAGAGCTGCAGAGGATGCCAAGTTTTTAGTTCCAAGCAACACCTGCCAGCTTCTGCACTCAAGACCATCCCACTCACCTGGCCTTTTGCCGTCTGGGGACTGGACATGGTGGGCCCTTTCAAGACAGCCTGCGGCGGCTTGACGCATCTACTTGTCGCTGTGGACAAGTTCACAAAGTGGATCGAAGCAAAGCCGATCAAGAAGCTGAACGGGCCGACTGCCGTGACATTCATCACTGACATCACTACTCGGTACGGCGTGCCGCACAGCATCATCACCGACAACGGCACGAACTTCGCCAAAGGAGCACTGGCACGTTTCTGCGCGACGCAGGGCATCCGACTGGATTTAGCGTCCGTTGCCCACCCGTAGTAACATGGCCAGGTCGAGCGAGCAAATGGACTCATCATCTCCGGCATCAAGGCCCGACTGGTTGTACCACTGGAGCGATCAGCCGGCTGCTGGCTCGATGAGCTGCCGGCTGTCCTTTGGAGTCTACGCACTACACCCAACAAGTCAACCGGCTTTACTCCATTTTTCCTCGTGTATGGTGCCGAGGCTGTCATCCCAACAGACATCGAGTTCGACTCGCCTCGGATCACCATGTACACGGAGGAGGAGGCCAAGGAAGCAAGAGAAGACGGCGTCGACCTACTGGAAGAAGGCCGGCTGTTAGCACTCAGCCGGTCCGCCATCTACCAGCAAGGGCTGCGCCGCTACTACAACCGCAAGGTCAAGCCAAGATCCTTCCAAGAGGGCGACCTTGTGCTCCGGCTGATCCAGCGAATAGCCGGCCAGCACAAGCTCTCGGCCCCTTGGGAAGGCCCCTTCGTCATCAGCAAGGCACTAGGCAATGACGCCTACTACCTGATCGACGCGCAAAAACCAAGAGCACGCAAGAGAGACGACTCGGGCAAGGAGTCGGAGCGACCATGGAACGCAAACCTCCTGAGAAGATTTTACAGTTGAAAGCCGTATGTATCATGCTACCCTTTTGTATTAAGTACAAACCAACAGGCCCCCTGAACAGTACTCGGGGACTGCCTTTGTTTATCTATGAATGACAAGTGTCATATCCATGAATGTATTATTACATTTGATTTCTTGTTGGGCATCGGGTTCGACTAGTCGGCCCGAGGACTGGCCGCCTTGAGCTATATTAAAAGTTCTACCTAAAGTCAGACAAGTAGTGTGCCGACTCCCGAGTCCTCTCTTGCTGAAAGTCGCAGCTCGAAGAACCGACTGTCCGACTAGCAAGAGGCAAGGCAGAAAGGATGCCCACACGAAAAACGGCTAAGGACCAACGAACTTATATAGCAAAAAAGACGGCCTCCAACCACGCTTGCCGGCTGTCAGAATAGCCGGCTGGCCGGCTTCCTAAACACTTAGCTTTAGTCCGGCAAAGCTAGAGTACTCCCCCCCAATTGGCCAAGCACTCCTCCAGCTACAGATTGCAGAGCAACTGTCTGACTGGGGAGGCGGCAACCAAGGGAGGGCGGCAAAGGAAACAGCAGAAGGACAAAAAGCAAAGTACGAGGAAAAACCAAATGCATGCATAAGTTATATATACATATAAAGGCCCCCAACAGGCTGGCAACCAACATGGTTCGAATACACCCCCAGTGGGTGGAATTGTGCAGACTTAACAGAGTATTGTTCCAAAAGTGACAAGACAGGAAAACAAAAGATGGCAGACTAGGGCGCGGTGCGGAGGCCGAGCTGGTCGGTGGAGACGGCCTCGCCGGCTGAAGGAGTGGCCGCCTAGCGGGTCTCGGCTTGGTCACCACCGGTGGCAGGCGATGCACTCGCGCGTGACGTGGTGCTGGAGGCGCAGTCAGGCTGATGCTGGTCGGCTGCTCCACCAGCCGGCTCGACGTCTTCACCTTCCTCCTCCTCCTCCTCGCCCTCGTCGCTGGAGTCGATCTCCTCCGCCGAGTCTTCACCGTCTGCCAGGTTCAGCACGAACCACTCCTCCGGCTGGGCAACACCGTTGTCATCTACCTCAGGGGCGAAGACGCTGGTGTCGGTGTAGTCGGCGATCGCCGAAGCCCGCCGGATGATAGTCGGCCGCGCCGGCTCCAGCTCCGTGTCGGCTTGCTGCCGCCAGGTAGCCAGCTGTTCCAGGCTCAGGCCGGGATACCAGGCCTTGACGAACTCCAGCGCCCGCCTGGCGCCGGACCGAGCCGCCGAGGCCTTCCAGGCTTCGAAGCGGCCGACTGCCACCTCCAGCCAGTCGGTAGTTCGACTGGGGGTGCGAGGAACTACTTGGCCAGGCCAGAGGGCGGCTAATACTTGCGCCCCAGCACGCTGAAGCCGGCGGAGCAGTCGGTGAGCCGGCTGGATGCGTGCCTGGATCGCCAAGAGCTGCTCCTCCAGCGAACGGTCGGCGGTTGGCAAAATCTCGAAGCCAGTCTGCCTTCGCGCTTGGCGGCGGGCCTCGATGATCTGGTTGGCAGCGGTAGAATAGCCAGGGAAATACTCTGTGCAAGAAAGAAGAAGAAAAAAGAGAAGAGCACCAAGTCAGAAAACGAGCCAAAAGCGGCAGACGGCAAGAAAGGATGAAGAAGTAGGCAGCTTACCATCAACCAGGTCTTCGATTTGACCAAAGCCAGAGATCAGAGTTTGCCTCGCTTCAGCCCAGCCAGCCGCCTCCGTCTCGTACTCGGCCTGGGGGGCGGCTTCGCGGTCCTGCACCGCCTTCAGAGCCACCTTGTGGCCCTCCTCCTGGTCGGCCAACTTCTTGGCCAGGCGGTCGCGTTCCTGCACCAAGGCGGCAAGCTCGGCATCCTTGGCACGGAGGGCAGTCTGAGACTCTCCCGGCTGTGCCCTCAAACTGGCGTTGGCCGCTGCAGAGACGACAGAAAAAGAAAGAACAGTAAGAGGAAGTCGTCTAGGAAGATCCGACCCGACTGCTCAGCAGTCGGCCCGAATCTCGGGGACTACACCTAGTGGGTGCGCTGACGTGCCCCCAAGTGAGATAAAGAACAAGGCACGTACCCCGGCTCTCAGTAAGGTCGGCGGTCTTCTGGGTCAGCTCCCGAGCCTGGGAGTTGAAGGCGGCCGCACGAAGATTGTGGTAGTCCTGCAAGATAGACAGAAGATCGAAGTGAGAACAAGAATAGCAAAGCCAAATCCACTAAGAAGTTCCAAGCCGCCTGCTCAGCAGCCGACTCGGAACTCGGGGACTACACCCAGTGGGTGCGCTGACACGCCCGCACGGAAGAAATCAAGATCAAGAAGAAGCAAGATAAGAAGACTAACCCGAATGGCCGCACGCATCGCAAGGAACTCGTCGGTATAATGCCTCAGCGTCGTAGCCTGGGCCTGGAGCCGGGTCCGGACGTCCTGCACGGCCACGTTCATCACGGCCGTCCCTCCGCCCGGCGTCCACCCCGAGGTAGCGCTGGCCACCTCCACATCCTGGGCCGACGAGCTGGAGCCCGCAGTCGGCTGCGGCTCCGACGCGGCCTTCTGTGGCTCCGACGCAGCCTTCCCCGCGCGACGGCTCGGCGGCATCCGGACCGCCAACTCAGTCCTCGCGGCCGGCTCGCCCCCCGCCGACTACGCAGGCGGCAGATCAGGCCGGTCGGCTTGAGCCGCCCCAGTCGGCGGGGTCGGCACCGGCGCCCTCTCCAGGACGACGACGTCGTCGTCCCTCTCCAGCCCTGGCTGGTCGCCGCCGGCTCCTTCTGGCGAGGGCTCCAGGGCCCCAGGCGCTGCGACGCGCAGCGGGGTGACCATCAAGGCCTCCTCCGCCGCCGCCGCAGCCGCAGCCTCCGCTTGGGCCTTGGCTGCGGCGTCGGCGCGTGCCTTCGCCGCCTCCTCCTCCTGCGCCACCTGGGCGGCGGCCGCCTTCCGTGCCTCCGCCTCCCGAGCCTCCCGCTCCTCCTGCGCCTCCCGCTCCTCCTGCGCGTTCCGTTCTGTCGCTTCCTGAAGGTCGGCACGGGGGTCCACGCGGCGAGTGGTGCTCCCAGACCCCCTCGGCGACTCGACGACGGAGGCGGTAGCCGCCCGCTCAAGCGAAAATGGAGCTCTGGTTGTTTGGAGAAAAAGACAAGGGTTCAGGAACCACCAGAGAAAAGAAAGAAAAAAGAGTATACAAAAGAATTCGAACTTACGCCGACACAGTCTGTGGTTGCTTCACCGTCTTGCGGAAGCGAGCCGCCTTCGCGGCCGCCTCTTCCCGCCTGGTTGCCGCCGCACTGCCCCTGGGTTTCTTCGTCCGACTGCCGAACAAACCCTGGGCGGCGCGACGCTTTTGTCCGCCGCCCCGAGCAGGCGCTGCAGCGGAGGAACCCGCGCCACGTCCAGATGCCGGCCGGCGGCGCGGGACGACTTCGGCCTCATCGTCGTCCGGCCAGTCATCGAAGGTGACTCCATGCCCGGAGCCGCCTGCTTCGCCGCCGGCTTGGCCACCCCCCGGCTCGGTATTGTCATCCATAGCGGCCGCCCCCAAGTCGGGGTCCTCCAGGTCGTGCTGCGTCCGGTCGGGGACGAACCGGCGCTCCGCATCCGACCCACTGGCGGGCCGAAGAAGAGGACTCTGTCGAAGACAAGCCGACTAGTCAGAGTCGGCCAAAGGAACTCGGCGACAAAGCTAAGAGAAAAAGAAGAGACAAGGAGAACATACCGTGCGCGGTGGATTGGCTCGGCTATATGGCTCCTTGCCGAACTGCCACTCTTCGGAGAGTTTGCAGTTCGCAAGGTAGTTCACCATATAGGCAACCTCCGCGTGCGGCATGTCCTTAGTGCACATCCGGCTCGGATCGAGCTGGCCGCTCATCTGACAGATCAGATGAGGGGGGCTCTGGAGCGGAAGTACCCGGCGCATGACGAAGGCGGCCAGCAGGTCGGGCCCCGTCAAGCCCTCTGACTGGGTCATCGCTCGCACTCGGGCGACGGCTGCGGATCCAGCCGGCGTCAGAGTCACGGCCCGGTAGGACCACTGGAGCCGCCTGCCCTCCGGTGGGCCGGCTACGTAAGCCGGCAGGTTGATGTAGTCGCCCTGCGGGGCGATGCTCCTGACATAGAAATACGACTTTTGCCACAGCTTCACCGACTGGATCAGCATGATGATGGGGAAGGGGTTGTCGGCAGCCACCCTCCGCCCCGCGATGAAGGCGCCAGTCTGAGCCGGCACGCCTCGCGAGCGCGTGTCCAGCTTGGACTGGAAGAACCCCCCCCATAGCTCGAGGGTGGGGATGACGCCGAGGTAGCCTTCGCACAGGGTGACGAAGGCAGACAGTAGCACCACCGCGTTCGGGGTGAGGTGGTGCGGCTGGAGCTGGTAGAACTCGAGCCAAGAGCGGAAGAAGGTGCTCACAGGCAGGCCGATTCCGCACAAGAAATGCGAGCGGAAGACCACCCGGTCGCCCTCCCGTGGCTCCGGCGTAAGCTCCTTTGCCGGTGCGAGACGGACCTCCACCTTGTCCGCGTTGGGCAGCCGCCGCGTCTTGCGGAGGAATTCGATGTGATCTTCGTGGACGTTGGAGCCGTCCCAATCCCCGCCATATTGCTCCATGGCAGGAGGCATGGTGAAAACGAGCGCGGCGGCGGAGGAACGAGTAGTGGAAGAGTGCGGCGGCGAGGCGCTGTTGCAAGAAACGGCAAGAAAAAGAAGATGGTGGAAGGAGGAGGAGCGTGCGAGAGCCTGCCGCTCTCCCTCTCCCCCTACTTATAGCTTCGCGAGGTGAAGCCGGGGAGGCCGGACGTGGGGTGAGACGTGGGATTAACTGCACCCACTCCCCCCACGCCTCGCGATTATTACGCCCTAAAGGCGTGCCGAAACTGCCGCAAGGAGACGTGCGGGCGGTTTCAGGCTGCAGAGAATCCGCGCCTGGGCTCGAGCGTGGACGTGGCGGGCCCCCACCCTGCGGCGACGTCACGTCGCGCGCGTGGGCTGGCAGGCTTTCTGGCCGAGAGAGGCCACGTGGTTCGCAGACGGCAAGTGGCCGGCCCGCGGCCCGGTGCACGCACTGGCGAGCTCCCGCCCTCCGACTCCGGAGTGTTCGACCAAGGCGGCGCGCCTAACCAAAGCCGGCTCCCAGCTGCCGACTTGTCAAGATAGGAAGCTGATCGAGCTTCTCAACTCCTACCCAACCTCGAAGCCCAATCAGCTTCGGGGACTACTGTCGGAGTAAATGGCCACGGGTAGCCTAACCGACTGCCCCTGGCTCTTCTATAAAATTATCAGGCCTTTGGGCCTTCAAGCACTCCAAGCATTGGACCACCTCCCCTGGCCGGCTACCTCTGAAGTCGACTCACGGAAGGCGGCCCAGCCTCAGCAACCTCCCCCCCAGGATAACCACGGGGTGGCCGACTCCAGGAAGCCGGCCTCGAAGAGCACCAGCTCCAAGAAGCCGGCCAAGACCGCAACCACCAAAGCTACGCCACATAACGGTGACAAGACAGGGTGTGGCCACAGTGCGGCCCACCACCCCCGAAACCCGAGGCAGGCATGGCCACAGGACGCCGTACGGGACGGCCATCTCTCGTCCGGCTCGGCACTGTAGCCATGCCAGCCCCGACGTCACCCACGGTCGACGCCAGTACGGCCCACGGGCGGCGGGCCCCTTCAGCCAGAGAGAGGCGCGAAGGCGGCCCGGCCTCCCCCAGTCGGCCAAGGGCGTAGCCGGCTCCCGGAAGTCGGCTACCCCCTCCCTCGAAGCATGTGCCACATTAAGGAGACAAGACGAGGTAAGGCGACAGTGAGAGCCCTCGAGGCGGCCCACTGTAGCCACGCTTACCTCAACGAAGCCCTCGTCATCGGGGGCGAGGCAACAGTAAGCAGCCACCGACAAGACCCTAGGCGGTGGGGCCGGCCTATCGACCAAGAGGCCGGCAGCCGGCGGGACCCACCAGTCGGCGGGCCCCAACAGCCGGCGGAGAAGCCGGCGAGCATAGACACTGACGGCTGGGACCAGTGCCCAGCCGGATTACAATTGTACCCCCGGGGGTAGGCCTATATAAACCCCCCGGGGCACCCATGCAAAGGGTTGGCTTCTGAGCATAGCACACACACCATAGAGAGAGAGAAGCAAGAGCTAGCCTTGTTCTTCTTCTCCCTTGAACCCAACAGCTCTAGGAGCGATTGTAGCTACTTTTCCTGATCTAGTGATCATGCGGAGACCCCGCAGAGCAGGACTAGGGGTGTTATCTCCTCGGAGAGCCCCGAACCTGGGTAAGATCCGCCGGCGTGCATGTCTTCGCCTCATCCCGTTTCCGGGCACCGGCGACGTCTTATTGGCACCCACAATGATAAGCCACCCGTTGGCATATGTCGCACCTACCACCCGACACCCATATAAAAACCACTGGTGACTAAAACAGTGCATAAGCAGGGTTGGTTCAATCATAATTAGATATAATAAAAAATATCATACATGTGATATGTGATTAAACTGCCGGCTTACCATACGTCCATACCAATGCAGTAAGGGTGATAACCCAAAACTTAGAAGATAATACTTCCAAGTATTTAATATCATCATATAATGGCGACTTATTATCCAAAGCCAGGCCGGGTTATCAGAAACCACGGATATACTCAAATATGAGCTGTAAGAATCGATGCTATATAGCCTGAATCATTTTAAATCATACGTCAATATGATACCAAGATGAACCTAAAAATGTTTAAAAAAGAATCAAAGCAAGAAAACTGTGACACCCAAGTTTTTATTTGGATTTTTCAAAATATTTTTATTTAACATGAGGGGAGTGATTTAAAATTTTTCTTCAAGAAAACTCTCCCTCTCAAATATTTTTTTATGGCAAAAGTTTTATTTGGATTCACCCAAGATCTATCTTTGGTCTTGGAAGTTCTTGCTTTTCATTTGGACTCAAGACAAAATGCTTTTCGCTTGGGAAAATGCCTTTTGAAAATCTCTTTGAAAATTGCACTATGGCTTTTGGAATAATTCTTTGCCACTTTCAACAATTCCTTCTTGCCAAGGCCTTAGTGCAAATCCTCTCTCCTAACCCTTCCCTCACCTTTGGATCATGATTTGCATCAAATCCAGCAAGTTGAACCTCCCCATGTGATTATTTCCATTTAAATCTTATTCAAACAAATTTCTGTCTTCTATTCTAGCCATTGGTGTTTTACAAAGGAACTCCATTTTCTGTCTCGATTTTTGCCCCCAAACCTTTTCCCCCTCCTAGTCCTTTGAACCCTCAACCAAGATCCATGAAGATCCACTGGTCTTCAGTTCAAACTTTTCAAACTACACTTGCTGCAAGTTTGGGCCAGATTTGTCAAATTTGGTGAAATTCATTCAAAACTTCCTCCAAAAATTCCAAGTAAAATCAGGCAGCCTCTGGGTGCATTGAGTCGACACCTCACCAAGTCGCAGCGTCAGAATTTTTTTCTCATAGCCAAATCATTCTGTCGAGCACCTGCAGTGCATGGTCATTGTCAAGTTCAGAAAGTTCAGAGAACAGTTCAGTGGCTTACTGTCGTTTTCTTCAGAGATGGTTGTCGATCTCGACAGTGCCCCGACGTCGCCTTGCTCCCCGTCCCCTACCCCTTGTTCCTGCACCGCACGAACGCCTGGCACCTTGCGGGCGTCGGCGACGAGCAGCAGAAGGTGCGCCGCCCCGTGACCGACGCCAGCGGCGGCTTTGCCGCCGCCAGCGGGAGGCACGGCGCCGACGGCGCCACCCAGCGCCGCCCAAACCACCGGAGCTCGCCGAGTGGCCTTCCACTCCCCCGAACGCGCTGCCACCCTCGTCGTGAACCGCAGGGCGCGGAGCGCGCTCTCTGCCGCCGTCGAGCCCGTGCGGTCATCTCACCGTGGACCGACGCCATTACACCAAGACCAACTCCGTTTAGCTGTGGAACGGCACCAGTAACCTCCACTGATGCTGCCTGGCCACTCAAACCTCCTGCCAATCCACTGCATCGCCGTAATCGCTCGCCGGAGATTCTCCGTTCACCGCCACCCCGTCGATCCGCCTATAAATAGAGGCCCCGAGCTTCAACTCGAGCACACACCATCACTGCACTCCCCCTAGAGCACGCCTAGCCACTAGAAGAGCCCCGAGGAGGTCTCCTTCCTCGACTCCGGCCGCCGCGACCCGCCACGGGATCCAGCTCGATTCGCCCTCGTGTGTGCACCTCCGCCTCCCTTCTCTTGCCAGTAGCTTCACTATGCATCCCTCCTTCTGACCCGCGCTTCAATTCGAAGTTTGCAGCCCTCCACCGGAGTCCTCCATCCTCACCCAAGCCGCCGTCCGCCGAAGATAGTGTCGCCGTCGACGTGGTGCTCCCCGTTGGTCGAGTCCACCACCCACCGACGCGGAAGAAGACGCTGAAGCTCTTGGTACCCTCCGATCCTCCTAACTCGCCGTGGTTCGACGCCGGCGTCCACCTCAGTCTTCGGGCGCCGGCGAGCTTTTCAAACCTGACATGTGGACCCCGCATGTAAGCCTCTGTTATATTCTCCCTCGAACCGTTTTCTGTTGGCGCCTTCGGGCAAATACGCTTTCCCTCTTGAGCTTGCGCATTTCCAATCGAACCGTTTTCTGTTTTCTCAGTTAAAACCCTGGAACTTTTCTGTTTCATTACAGATAAGTCCCTGGACAGAAACCTTTATAACTTTTTAATAAAAAGGGATTTTTGAGTGATTCTTTTTCTGACAATCTTCAAATTTTGTCTAGTTTTTTATGGGATTTATTTGAAAAATATTTGGAGAAGTTTCTGTGCACCCATTGGTTTTCACGTTAGTGCCCGTTTTCGTGATTGCCATAGGTTCCGGAAGAGGTGACGGAGCCGCGAACTTCGCCGAGCTAGACTCCGACTTCTCCGAACCAGGCAAGCATGATTGAACATTTGATATGATAAGTGTTTGCATGTTTGCTTGAAGTTTGTGCGTGGCATATGAGTGTCCGGTAAATACCTCGTAGCTTGTAAGGCAACTACCCGCATGTTCCAAAGATGCGATGATCTCTGATGAGAGATGGCCTAATCATGTGGTGACATGAAGGGCAGCGAGGTGGTACTGTTGTAGCATACCAGCCTTGCGTCATCCGACTTTCTCCAACGTTAACATGGACGGAGTCATGTTATGTTCTTTTTCGCGCTCGTTCCATAGTTGTGATGACCTCTGATGAGAAGATGGCCTAGCAATCCATGTGAGTGACATTGAGGGCAGCCAAGGTGGTAACTGTTGTAAGCATACCAGCCCCTGGCGTCCATCCGACTTTCTCCGACGTTAACGTGAGAGTCCGTTAATTCAAGTGGTGAGAGATGGCAATATGTGTGACATGAAGGGCAGCAAGGTGGTACTGTTGTAGCATACCAGCCTTGCGTCATCTGACTATTCCTGACGCTAACGTGGACGGAGTCACGTTATCGTTCTTCCCCCCTTCCGTGCTACCACATGTTTCATTTGCCAGGATGCGGTTTAGTAAGTTGGTAACCTCTTTCCGTGTACACACCAAACAGAGAGGCCGGGATGATGGTACCTTGGCCCAGGATTAAAGCCTGTCATCCGGTCAGGGGGCATGGGTGTTTCCGGTTGGGACCGAGAGGGGGGGCACCCCCTTAGAGCGCGCGTATAGAAATTTGATCCCATGCTACGCGAGGTTGTAGCCTCCCCGTCTCAAGGTTTTTCTTGAACGTTGCCGAGGGTGATCCCTGGCTTCGGATGGTTGAATTGGGTGTGTACTGGTTAGACGTGTTTCTTCCAAAACACCGTAGACGGAACTAGTCCCCGTGACTACTAAAATCCGTTGGCTGTGGTTAAGTACAAACTCTGCAGAGTCAATTCCTTCCAAGTCATCATATCCATGATCAAGTAGTGTAATCAGTATATCCATATCTATCCGCGTGGAAACTTGTCCCCGGTGAACAAGCTCAAGTGGTAAATCCAGTTTATTTGTTATTCCTGTGGATGGACTAACTTTATATTTGTCTCGTACTTGTGATAATTTATGTTCCCGAACTATTAAATTATTAAGCTACAATATAAGCCCTTTATGTGACGTCGCGCTGACGTCCGACTGTGGCGTGTTTTTGTTTTCTTACTTTAAATATAAGCCCTTTATGCGATGTCGCTCAGACGTCCGACTGTGGCACGCACTGCTTATTTTTTCTGTTATAAGCCCTTTATGTGGTGTCGCCCCGACGCCCGACTGTGGCATTATTATTCTTCATTTTCCGCTCGAGGAGTCTTTCAGACACTCGTTTGGTACCAGTATTACTATTCTGCATTTTCCACTCGAGGAGTCTTTCAGACACTCGCTTGGTACCAGTATTACTATTCTGCAGTTTCCGCTCGAGGCGTCATTCAGACCCTCGTTTGGCACCAGTATTACTATTCTGCAGTTTCCTCCCGAGGAGTCATTCAGACCCTCGTTTGGCACCCAGTATTTATTATCTCTATGTCTGATCGCACTGGTTAACTTGTTCATATGCTTCATGTTTACATTTGTTGTATCTTATGTCCGAACTGTCTTGCGAGTACTTTCATAGTACTCACCTGGCTTGTTGATTTGGCCAGATGTGGACGAAGGCGATCTCTTGGATGAAGAGTTTGATAGCGCGTCCGACGCCTAGAGGAGTCCCAGTCAGTCCTGCGCGATCCCGGATATTGGTCACTTGTATTATATACGCTTCCGCCACCCGCAATAAGTCTCCTCGAGCCTCACTCCGACGCTCAAAGAGCTGTAGTCTTCAGGAGTCATATCACTCGCTTCGCAGTGATTTTTCCACCACCGTTATTATCGTGAGTTAGTAGTTTGCCACCCTATCCGCCGTCTTGTTTTATCGGCGTGCATGTAATAATCGTTGAGCAGTCTCCGCTCAACCTTGTATTATATTCAGTACTCTTGGTATTTTTCTCCTGTGACCAAGATATTGTCTACCAGTGAGAAGGAATTCTTCCTTACTGGTCCGTAAAAGGGATTGGTTTCTCAATAGTGATTTTATTGAAAAACCGGTCGTGACAAGCTTGGTATCAGAGCCAGGCTGACTGTAGGAAGCCACTAGGTGCGATCGCTAATCGGTTATTAGCGTCTTTTGTGCTTTTTCAGCATTTTGCAATTGTAGCTATTTTCTGTTGGTCATCATAAATTTATGACATGACTACTCAGAATTTTTGCCTACTTTTGTAGATGGCTGGCAGCAGCTGTGAGAATTGAGTGTTCACGAACGTGCCCGAGGGGTTTGTCAAGCTCCTCGTCTCCATCACCAAGCTCGCGAACGGGCCAGCAGCTCGCCCGGAGTTCACACTGTATCAGCACAAGCTCAGCGACGACGTGTCTGTGCACCAAGCTGTGGTGCAATTCAAGGGAGGACGTTCTGGTGCTCGCCACTTCCGTTTTGTGGGAAGGGCCATGCCTACGGAGAGGCATGCCATGCAGATGGCTGCTCGTGAGGCGATAGCTCGTCTTCGGGACATCCTTCCTACGATGAAGACTCGTCGCTACCGCTACCTCCCATGCCATGTGCCATACACCAGCCACTATGCGTTCGCCTGCCATCGGGGAGAACGAGATGAAGCCATCGAGATGGTTGTGGAGTATCTCAAGGCTCTGGAGGAGTCTTTCGACAACCTCGTGGACGATCTTGTGGCTGCCCGCATGGACTTAGTCCGGGGCGGTCCTGCCAGTAGGAAGGAGCTTCTCAACACGGCGCCGCCTCTAACATTCGTCTCGTCTTCAGCCTCGTATGCACCGGCCGTTTTGGCCACCGCTCCCCGTCTACCTACCACTGAGGAGTTCGACCGAGTCATCGCTCCTACTCCAGTTAGAGCCGCACCGCCTGCCGCACCCGCTCTACCACCAGTCGCCCCCGCACCATCACCGCAGCGCAGCGTCACGCGCCAGGAGCCAGCTAGAGAGGAGGTGGAGGTTGATTCTCCTGGACCGCTGAGCCTTGCCATCGGCAAGGGAAATGAGATCTTCACCATCTCCGACTGAGAGCACCGAGTAGCCGCGTGTTATGCCTGCTTGTACGATGTGTTGTTTTATCTATACGCTAGTTTGTATTGGTGTGTTTGCTGCCTTCCGGAGTAGTACGCTAGTCTAAATAACATGTCAGGAATGTGTACGCGCATCCTGAGTGCTGTATCATGTGTCCGCTTTTCGCGTGTAAGATTTATGTTAAGCAGTTCTTCTCCGTGCAAAAATCGTTTGTGTTTTCTTGAAAAACCTTGAAGCCTTTTAAATTGTTGCCTTTGCAAGATTTTTCCTTGTGCTACACAGTTTTCTCATGGGTTTTGAAAATAATACCCCAGACTGGAAAAATGTCTCGCCCGTGGACTCGCTCTATGCCCAATCAGCCAGAAGAGGTTTACGGGACACAGACTAGCAACAATTTCACTCAGGGTCAGTCTAGTCAACAAGACAGCGAAGCAGCCCTGTCTCAAGTATGCCGTCTCTTCGAGCAAAGCCAGCAACAGCATCAAGAGATGATGAATCATGTCATCAATATGGGAAACCACCGTGAACCCTATCAACCACATTCCAAGTTGCCCGAATTACAGAAGACTCGCCCCTCAACTTTTGCTAACACCGATAGGCCACTGGAAGCCGATGATTGGCTTCGTGACATTGAAAGGAAACTGATTATTGCTCAGTGCTCAGATCATGAGAAGGTGCTTTATGCACCACACTACCTTACTGGAGCAGCCGCAGCATGGTGGGAAAACTTCCTACACATGCATCCCAGTGAACACAACATCACCTGGGAAGAGTTCAAGGAAGGCTTCCGTGGGGCACACATCCCCAGGAGCATCCTAAAGATCAAGAAGAGAGAGTTTGATGACCTGAAGCAGAGAGGCATGTCAATGACAAAAACAAGGCTTTCATAGGCTGCCAAGCTTAAAGCTCCGAGGCTTTCATGGGCCGCCAAGCCACTGAGTTAACCTTTTACACTTTGTCAATCCGGCCTCACATGACCGCCGTTTTAACCTTGACAAGTTCAGGGTCTATGTAAGATTGACTTGTCAAAATTTGACAAGTTCAGGGTCTATGTAAGATTAACTTGTGAAGAGTTCGGCTTGTCATTCCGGGATTACCCGGGCGGAGTGGTCGACTCTACAAAGCAGGAGAACCCGGAATGTTTTGGTGAATACACCTGGTGTTCCAACCCAGCTCACAAGGGTAGTAACGCTATGCTCTCTTTTGGTGAATACACCTATGTTTGAACAGGAAGCCCGCAAGTGCTTTGTGGCATTGCACCGATCAAGAGGGATATTCACAGCTGTGCTCGATGAGTAGGAAGCCCCCAAGTGACCATTTAGAGATGTGGCATTGGGCCGATCAAGAGGGATATTCACAGCTATGCTCAATGAGCAGGAAGCCCCCAAGTGACCATTAGAATGAAAAGACTCGTTACTCTTGGAAACGAAATGACAGAGGCCCTGCATTATCAGGGATGCCGGCTTTACTATAATCATCATAATATATACATTGTCAAGATATGTACATTGTAAGAGCCAGTGGCTCAAGTGTAGTAAGGCCAAAGATGAGCAATATTCCACGGCTGACGGGTCTCCTCCTTCGACGTGTGTGAGTCCTTGTGGTCTCGACCATCGACAAGGTAGTATGATCCATTATTCAAATTCCTGCTGACCACAAAAGGCCCTTCCCAAGGTGGGGATAATTTATGCATATCAGCCTGATCCTGAATAAGCCGGAGCACCAGGTCACCTTCTTGAAAAGTTCTGGTTTTAACCCGGCGACTGTGATAACGACGCAGATCTTGCTGGTAAATCGCCAAATGAGCCGCCGCGATGTCATCCTCCTCATCTAACAGGCCAAGTGCATCCTGACGTGCTTTTTCATTGTCAGTTTCAACATAAGCCGCCACACGGGGCGAGTCATGACGGATGTCACTAGGGAGAACCGCCTCTGCTCCGTAAACCATGAAGAAAGGTGTGTAACCTATAGATCTGGTGGGGGTAGTATTGATACTCCATAATACTTTGGGTAACTCCTCCACCCAGCACCCTGGCATCCTCTGTAAAGGAACCATGAGCCGGGGCTTGATGCCTCTCAAGATTTCTTGATTAGCTCTCTCTGCTTGACCATTAGACTGGGGGTGAGCCACTAATGATACATCAAGCCGGATATTCTCACATTGACAAAATTCCTCCATGGCACCCTTGGATATATTAGTACCATTATCAGTTATGATACTGTGGGGAAAACCAAAACTAATAATCACCTTTTTCATGAATTGAACCGCCGTTGCCGCATCACATTTACTGACCGGCTCTGCTTCAACCCAATTTGTAAACTTATCAACCGCCACCAGGAGTGCGTCTTTTTGTCTTTGGACCTTTTGAAACGCCCAACCATATCAAGCCCCCAGACTGCAAACGTCCAAGTAATTGGAATCATCCTCAATTCTTGAGCCGGCACATGAGCGCGTCGTGAGAACTTCTCACAACCATCACATCTACTGACTAGATACTTCGCATCAGCGTGCACCGTCAGCCAATAAAACCCTGGACAAAAAGCCTCGGCTACAAGAGATTTAGACCCGGCATGATGACCACAATCCCCTTCATGAATCTCTCATAGAATCTCACAGCCTTCTTCAAGAGAAACACAACGTTGAAACGCTCCTGTGACACTACGATGATGTAATTCCCCATTGACAATAGTCATGGACTTAGACCACCGGGTTATCTATCTGGCCAAAGTTTCATCCTCAGGTAACTCGCCCCGGGTCATGTAAGCCAAATAGGGAATTGTCTAATCAGGAATAGCATGAAGAGCTGCCACCAATTGTGCTTCGGGTCAGGAATAGCAAGATCTTCCTCTGTAGGCAATTTGATAGAAGGGTTATGCAGAATGTCCAGGAAAGTGTTAGGTGGCACCGGCTTACGCTGAGACCCTAACCGGCTTAAAGCATCAGCCGCCTCATTTTTCCTGCGATCAACATGTTCAACTTGATAACCTTTAAAGTGACACGCAATAGCATCAACCTCTCGACGATAAGCCGCCATGAGTGGATTCTTAGAATCCCAAGTGCCAGAAACTTGCCGAGCTACCAGATCTGAGTCGCCGAAGCACCTCACCCAGCTTAAGCTCATCTCCTTAGCCATCCGAAGACCATGGAGCAAGGCCTCATACTCAACTGCATTGTTAGTACAAGGGAACATCAGCCGGAGAACATAAGAAAATTTATCACCTCGTGGAGAAGTTAATACAACTCTAGCCCCCGAGCCTTCTAACTGTCTGAACCCATCAAAGTGAATAGTCCAATATTTTTTATCCGGCTTCTCCTCAGGCATCTGCAATTCTGTCCAATCATTGATAAAATCCACAAGTGCTTGAGACTTGATGGCAATACGGGGCACATACTTTAAACCATGAGGTCCAAGCTCAATGGCCCACTTGGCTACCCGACCTGTGGCTTCTCTGTTTTGAATGATATCCCCTAAGGGGGCAAAACTAACCACAGTGATAGGATGACCCAAAAAATACTTCTTAAGCTTCTGGCTAGCCATAAAGACCCCATACACAAGCTTCTGCCAATGTGGATACCTCTATTTGGACTCGATAAGGATCTCACTGATATAGTAAACCGGCCTTTGAACCAGATATTCTTTGCCTGTTTCCTTCCTTTCCACCACAACGGCAACACTAACAGCTCGGCCATTGGCAGCCACATACAACAGCAAAGGCTCTTTATCAATGGGAGCTGCTACCTCTTGAGCATGCGTTGGTTTTCCCTTGAAGAGCAAAGGGTGATGCAGCAAAGTAGCGTAAGTATTTCCCTCAGTTTTGGAGAACGAAGGTATCAATCCAGTAGGAGACTACACGCGAGTCACCTAGTACCTGCACAAACAATCAAGAACCTTGCAACCAACATGATAAAGGGGTTGTCAATCCCTTCACGGCCACTTGCAAAAGTGAGATCTGATAAAGATAATAAGATAAATATTTTTGGTATTTTTGTTGTATAGACTGGAAAATAAAGATTGCAAAATAAACAGCGACAAAAATAGCTAGTTGACGGGAAACTAATATGATGTAAAATAGACCCGGGGGCCATAGGTTTCACTAGTGGCTTCTCTCAAGATAGCATATATTACGGTGGGTGAACAAATTACTGCCGAGCAATTGATAGAAAAGCGCATAGTTATGAGAATATGTAGGCATGATCATGAACATAGGCATCACGTCCGTGTCAAGTAGACCGAAACGATTCTGATTACTCCACACATCGACCGCTATCCAGCATGCATCTATAGTATTAAGTTCATAAGAATAGAGTAACGCATTAGGAAAGATGACATGATGTAGAGGGATAAACTCAAGCAATATGATATAAACCCCATCTTTTTATCCTCGATGGCAACAATACAATACATGTCGGTTCCGTTTCTGTCACTGGGATCGAGCACCACAAGATTGAACCTAAAGCTATGCACTTCTCCCATTGCAAGAAAGATCAATCTAGTAGGCCAAACTAAACCGATAATTCGAAGAGACTTGCAAAGATATTAAATCATGCATATAAGAATTCAGAGAAGAACCAAATATTGTTCATAGATAATCTTGATCATAAACCCACAATTCATCGGATCTCGGCAAACAAACCGCAAAAAGAATTACATCGAATAGATCTCCAAGAAGATCGAGGAGAACTTTGTATTGAGATCCAAAGAGAGAGAGAAAAATCCATCTAGCTAATAACTATGGACCCGAAAGGTCTGTGGTAAACTACTCACACATCATCGGAGAGGCTATGGTATTGATGTAGAAGCCCTCCGTGATCGAATCCCCCTCCGGCAGATTGTCGGAAAAGGCCCCAAGATGGGATCTCAATGGTACAGAAGGTTGCGGCGGTGGAAAAGTGGTTTTGTGGCTCCCCTGGATGTGTTTAGGGTATAAGAGTATATATAGGCGAAAGAAGTAGGTCGGTGGAGCTACGAGGGGCCCACGAGGGTGGGGGCGCGCCTACCCCCCTGGGCACCCTCCTGCCTCATGGCTGCCTCATTGCTTCCTTGACTTCCACTCCAAGTCTCCTGGATTGCATTTGTTCCAAAAAGATCCTCGCGAAGGTTTCGTTCCGTTTGGATTCCGTTTGATATTCCTTTTCTACGAAACACTAAAATAGGCAAAAAAGACAGCAATTTGCACTGGGCCTTCGGTTAATAGGTTAGTCCCAAAAATAATATAAAAAGGTATATTAAAGCCCATTAAACATCCAAAACAGATAATATAATAGCATGGAACAATAAAAAATTATTGATACGTTGGAGGCGTATCAAGCATCCCCAAGCTTAATTCTTGCTCGTCCTCAAGTAGGTAAATGATACAAACAGAATTTCTGATGTGGAATGCTACCTAACATAATTTTCAATGTAATTTTCTTTATTGTGGCATGAATGTTCAGATCCAAAAATTCAAGACAAAAGTTTAATATTGACATAAAATATTAATACTTCAAGCATACTAACCAAGCAATTATGTCTTATCAAAATAACATAGCCAAAGAAAGCACATCCCTACAAAATCATATAGTTTGGCCATGCTTCATTTTCGTCACACAAAAATGCTCTCATCATGCACAACCCCGATGACAAGCCAAGCAATTGTTTCATACTTTAGTATTCTCAAACTTTTTCAACTTTCACGCAATACATGAGCGTGAGCCATGGACATAGCACTATGGGTGGAATAGAATATGATGATGGGGATTGTGTGGAGAAGACAAAAAAGGAGAAAGTCTCACATTGACGCAGCTAATCAACGGGCTATGGAGATGCCCACCAATTGATGTCAATGCGAGGAGTAGGGATTGCCATGCAACGGATGCACTAGAGCTATAAATGTATGAAAGCTCAACAAAAGAAACTAAGTGGGTGTGCATCCAACTTGGTTGCTCACGAAGACCTAGGGTGTTTGAGGAAGCCCATTGTTGGAATATACAAGCCAAGTTCTATAATGAAAAATGCCCACTAGTATATGAAAGTGACAAAATAAGAGACTCTCTATCATGAAGATCATGGTGCTACTTTGAAGCACAAGTGTGGAAAAAGGATAGTAGCATTGTCTCTTCTATCTTTTATTTTATTTTTTTGGGCCTTCCTTTTTTTATTTGGCCTTTCCCCTTTTTTTGAACGGGACAATGCTCTAATATTGATAATCATCACACTTCTATTTATTTACAACTCAAAGATTACAACTCGATACTAGAACAAGATATCTATATGACTGCCTCCAGCGGTGTACCGGGATGGGCAATGAATCAAGAGTGACATGTATGAAAAATTATGCATGGTGGCCTTGCCACAAATATGATGTCAAGTACATGATCATGCAAGACAATATGACAATGATGAAGCGTGTCATGATAAACAGAATGGTGGAGAGTTGCATGGCAATATATCTCGGAATGGCTATGGAAATGCCATAATAGGTAGGTATGGTGGCTGTTTTGAGGAAGATATAAGGAGTCTTATGTGTGATAGAGTGTATCGTATCACGGGGTTTGGATGCACCGGCGAAGTTTGCACCAACTCTCGAGTTGAGAAAGGGCGATGCACGGTACCGAAGAGGCTAGCAATGATGGAAGGGTGAGAGTGTGTATAATCCATGGACTCAATATTAGTCATAATGAACTCACATACTTATTGCAAAAATCTACAAGTCATCGAAACCAAGCACTACACGCATGCTCCTAGGGGGACAGATTGGTAGGAAAATACCATTGCTCGTCCCCGATCGCCACTCATAAGGAAAGCAATCAAACAACACCTCATGCTTCAAATTTGTCACACAACGTTTACCATACGTGTATGCTACGGAACTTGCAAACTTTAACATAATTATTTCTCAATTCCACAATTACTCAACTAGCACAACTCTAATATTACCATCTTCATATCTCAAAACAATCATCAAGTACCAAACTTCTCATAGTATTCAATGCACTCTATATGGATGTTTTTATTATACCCATCTTGGATGCCTATCATATTAGGACTAATTTTATAACCAAAGCAAATTACCATGCTGCTCTTAAAGACTCTCAAAATAATATAAGTGAAGCATGAGAGATCAATTAGTTCTATAAAATAAAACCACCACCGTGCTCTAAAAAGATATAAGTGAAGCACTAGAGCAAAATTATCTAGCTCAAAAGATATAAGTGAAGCACATAGAGTATTCTAATAAATTCTGATTCATGTGTGTCTCTCCAAAAGGTGTGTACAGCAAGGATGATTGTGGTAAACTAAAAAGCAAAGACTCAATTCATACAACACGCTCCAAGAAAAACACATATCATGTGGTGGATTAAAATATAGCCTCAAGTATAGTTACCGATAGACGAAGACGAAAGTGGGAATGCCTTCCGGGGCATCCCCAAGCTTAGGCTTTTGGTTCTCCTTGAATTTTACCTTGGGGTGCCTTGGGCATACCCAAGCTTAGGCTCTTTCCACTCCTTGTTCCAAAATCCATCAAATCTTTACCCAAAAACTTGAAAACTTCACAACACAAAACTCAACAGAAAATCTCATGAGCTTCGTTAGTGTAAGAAAACAAACCACCACTTTAAGGTACTGTAATGAACTCATTCTTTATTTATATTGGTGTTAAACCTACTGTATTCCAACTTCTCTATGGTTCATACCCCCCGATACTAACCATAGATTCATCAAAATACGCAAACAACACACGAAAAATAGAATGTGTAAAAAACAGAACAGTCTGTAGCAATCTGATTTGTTCGAATACTTATTGAACTCCAACAATTCTGAAAAACTAGGACAACATGGATAATTTGTATACTGATGTACTTCAAAAATAATTAGTATTTTATCTTGTTCTGGTGAATTTTAACAATTATTTTAGTGAGCCTAAAGTTTCTGTCTTTTTTCAGCAAGATCAAACAACTATCACCCAAGAAGATCCTATTGGTTCTACTTGGCACAAACACTAACTTAAAACATAAAACCACATCTAAACATAAGCTAGATGAATTATTTATTACTAAATATAAACAAAAACAAGAAAAAAAAAATTGGGTTGCCTCTCAACAAGCGCTATCATTTAACGCCCCTAGCGAGGCATAAAAACAAGAATAGATCTAGGTATTGTCATCTTTGGTATGCAATACATAAGTGGCTCTCATAATATATTCGTAAGGCAATTTAATTTTCTTCCTAGGAAAGTGTTCCATGCCTTTCCTTAATGGAAATTGGAATCTAATATTTCCTTCTTTCATATCAATAATTGCACCAATCGTTCTAAGGAAGGGTCTACCAAGAATAATAGGACATGTAGGATTGCAATCTATATCAACGACAATGAAATCTACGGGCACATAATTCCTATTTGCAACAATAAGAACATCATTAATCCTTCCCATAGGTTTCTTAATGGTGGAATCTGCAAGATGCAAATTTAAAGAACAATCATCAAATTCACGAAAACCTAGCACATCACACAAAGTTTTTGGAATCGTGGAAACACTAGCACCCAAATCACATAAAGCATAGCATTCATGATCTTTAATCTTAATTTTAATAGTAGGTTCCCACTCATCATAAAGTTTTCTAGGGATAGAAACTTCTAATTCAAGCTTTTCTTCATAGGATTGCATTAAAGCATCAATGATATGTTTAGTAAAAGCTTTCTTTTGATCATAAGCATGAGGAGAATTTAACACGGATTGCAACAAGGAAATACAATCTATCAAAGAACAATTATCATAATTAAATTCCTTGAAATCCAAAATAGTGGGTTCATTGCTATGTAAAGTTTTGACCTCTTCAATCCCACTTTTACCAATTTTTGCATCAAGATCTAAAAACTCCGAATCATTGGGACGCCTTTTAACTAAAGTTGACTCATCTCCAGTCCTATCTTTATCAAGATTCATATTGGAAAACAAAGATTAATAGGGGACACATCAATCACTTTCAGATCTTCATCATTATTATCATGGAAACTAGAAGAACACGCTTTTACAAAGCAATCTTTTTTAGCACGCATCATAGCGGTTCTTTCTTTGCACTCATCAATGGAAATTCTCATAGATTTGAGAGCGTCACTGATATCATGATTGGGCGGAATAGATCTAAGTTTGAAAGAGTCAACATCAAGAGAAATTTTATCCATGTTCCTAGCCAACTCATCAATCTTAGGCAATTTTTCTTCAAGCAAAGCATTGAAATTCTTTTGCGAAATCATAAATTCTTTAACACTAGTCTCAAAATCAGAGGTCATCTTATTAAAATTTCCATAAGAGTTATTGTAGTAATTACCATAATTACTTGAGGAATTACTGGGAAACGGCCTAGAATTTAAATTTCCTCTATATGCATTGTTACCAAAATTGTTCCTACCAACAAAATTCACATCCATAGATTCATTATTATTCTCATTCAAGGTGGACAAAGGCATATCATTGAGATCAGAAGAAACACTCTTATTAGCATACAATTTCATAAGTTCATCCATCTTTCCACTCAAAACATTAATCTCTTCAATAGCATGAACTTTTTTACTAGTGGATCTTTCCGTGTGCCATTGAGAATAATTAACCATAATATTATCTAGGAGTTTAGTAGCTTATCCTAAAGTGATTTAAACAAAAGTGCCTCCCGCGGCCGAATCTAAAAGATTTCTAGAAGCAAAATTCAATCTGGCATAAATTTTTTGTATAATCATCCATAAATTCAAACCATGTGTAGGACAATTACGTATCATTAATTTCATCCTCTCCCAAGCTTGTGCAACATGCTCATGATCAAGTTGCTTAAAATTCATAATATCGTTTCTAACAGAGATGATCTTAGCGGGAGGAAAATACTTAGAGATAAAAGCATCTTTGCACTTATTCCACAAATCAATACTATTTTTAGGCAAAGAAGAGAACCAAGTTTTAGCACGATCTCTAAGAGAAAACTGAAATAGTTTCAATTTAATAATATCATTATCCACATCTTTCTTCTTTTGCATATCACACAAATCAACGAAGTTGTTCAGACGGGTAGCGGCATCTTCACTAGGAAGGCCAGAAAACTGATCTTTCATAACAAGATTCAACCAAGCAACATTAATTTCACAAGATTCAGCATCACTAATAGGAGCAATTGGAGTACTAATAAAATCATTATTGTTGGTATTGGAAAAAACACACAATTTAGTATTATCTTGAGCCATCGTGAAAAACAATCAATCCAACACACAAGCAAACAAGAAGCAAGCGAAAAGAGACGGACAGGAAAAGAGCGAATAAAACGGCAAAGGTGAAGTGGGGGAGAGGAAAACGAGAGGCAAAAGGCAAATAATGTAATATGGGGGATAAGAGTTTGTGATGGGTACTTGGTATGTCTTGACTTGGCATAGATCTCCCCGGCAACGGCGCCAGAAATCCTTCTTGCTACCTCTTGAGCATGCGTTGGTTTTCCCTTGAAGAGGAAAGGGTGATGCAGCAAAGTAGCGTAAGTATTTCCCTCGGTTTTTGAGAACCAAGGTATCAATCCAGTAGGAGACTACACGCAAGTCACCTAGTAGCTGCACAAACAATCAAGAACCTTGCAACCAACGCGATAAAGGGGTTGTCAATCCCTTCATGGCCACTTGCAAAAGTGACATCTGATAAAGATAATAAGATAAATATTTTTGGTATTTTTGTTGTATAGATTGGAAAATAAAGATTGCAAAATAAACGGCAATAGAAATAGCTAGTTGACGGGAAACTAATATGATGTAAAATAGACCCGGGGGCCATAGGTTTCACTAGTGGCTTCTCTCAAGATAGCATATATTACGGTGGGTGAACAAATTACTTCCGAGCAATTGATAGAAAAGCGCATAGTTATGAGACTATCTAGGCATGATCATGACCATAGGCATCACGTCCGTGTCAAGTAGACCGAAACGATTCCGCATCCACTACTATTACTCCACACATCGACCGCTATCCAGCATGCATCTAGAGTATTAACTTAATAAGAACAGAGTAACGCATTAGGCAAGATGACATGATGTAGAGGGATAAACTCAAGCAATATGATATAAACCCCATGTTTTTATCCTCGATGGCAACAATACAGTATCTGTCGGTTCCCTTTCTGTTAGTGGGATCGAGCACCGCAAGATTGAACCCAAAGCTAAGCACTTCTCCCATTGCAAGAAAGATCAATCTAGTAGGCCAAACTAAACTGATAATTAGAAGAGACTTGCAAAGATATTAAATCATGCATATAAGAATTCAGAGAAGAACCAAATATTGTTCATAGATAATCTTGATCATAAACCCACAATTCTCCGGATCTCGGCAAACACACCGGAAAAAGAATTACATCGAATAGATCTCCAAGAAGATCGAGGAGAACTTTGTATTGAGATCCAAAGAGAAAGAAAAAGCCATCTAGCTAATAACTATGGACCTGAAGGTCTGTGGTAAACTACTCACACATCATCGTAGAGGCTATGGTATTGATGTAGAAGCCCTCCATGATCAAATCCCCCTCCGGCAGATCGCCGGAAAAGGCCCCAAGATGGGATCTCACCGGTACAGAAGGTTGCGGCAGTGGAAAAGTGGCTTCGTGGCTCCCCTGGATGTTTTCAAGGTATAAGAGTATATATAGGTGAAAGAAGTAGGTCAGTGGAGCTACGAGGGGCCGACAAGGGTGGGGGCGCGCGCCAACCCCCCTGGGCGCACCCTCCTGCCTCGTGGCCACCTCGTTGCTTCCTTGACTTCCACTCCAAGTCTCCTGGATTGCATTTGTTCAAAAAAAAAAAGATCCTCGCGAAGGTTTCGTTCCGTTTGATATTCCTTTTCTGTGAAACACTAAAATAGGCAAAAAAAACAGCAATTTGCATTGGGCCTTCGGTTAATAGGTTAGTCTCGTAAATAATATAAAAAGGTATATTAAAGCCCATTAAACATCCAAAACAGATAATATAATAGCATGGAACAATAAAAAATTATTGATACGTTGGAGACGTATCAGGAGCAGCCAGTACGGGCGGCTCAGCCAACTGTTTCTTCAAGTCCTCAAATGCTTGATTAGCAGCATCACTCCAAACAAAGTGATCTGTTTTCTTCATCATCTGGTACAACGATATAGCCTTTTCACCCAACCGGCTTATGAACCGGCTTAAGGCCACAATACGACCTGCCAGACATTGAACAGCATTGACACACGCCAGCTTAGCCAAGGAAGTGATGGCCTTGATCTTCTCCGGGTTAGCTTCAATGCCTCTGTTGGAAACCAGAAAACCCAAAAGCTTACCAGCTGGTACACCAAAAACACACTTGGCCGGGTTAAGCATCATCTTATAAACCCGAAGATTATCAAAAGTCTCCTTCAAATCATCAATCAGGGTTTCCTTTTTCTGATTTCACCACAATGTCATCCACATAAGCATGAACATTACGCCCAATTTGATTATGAAGGCAATTTTGCACACAGCGTTGGTAAGTCGCCTGGGCTCTCTTGAGCGCAGAAGGCATAGACACATAGCAGAAGGCTCCAAACGGAGTAATGAAAGTTGTCTTCTCCTAGTCCTTAACTGCCATTTTGATCTGATGATAACCAACGTAAGCATCCAAAAATCTCAAACGCTCACAACCCGCCGTAGCATCAATAATTTGATCAATACGAGGGAGAGCGAAAGGATCAGCCGGACAAGCCTTATTTAAGTCCGTGTAATCCACACACATACGCCAAGTGCCATTCTTCTTAAGCACTAGCACCGGGTTAGCCAACCACTCAAGATGAAAAACTTCAACAATGAACCCAACCGCCAAGAGCCGAGCCACTTCTTCACTAATGGCCTTACGCCTCTCTTCATTAAAATGACGAAGGAATTGCTTGACCGGTTTAAACTTTGGATCAATATTAAGAGTGTGCTCAGCGAGTTCCCTCGGTACACCTGGCATGTCAGAAGGTTTCCATGCAAAGATGTCCCGGTTCTCACGGATGAACTCGATGAGCGCGCCTTCCTATTTCGGATCCAGATTAGCACTGATGCGGAACTGTTTGGATGAATCGCCAGGAACGAATCAACTAACTTAGTGTTATCTGCCGACTTGATCTTCGGGACCGGATCATGCTCCGTAGTTGGCTTCTTTAAAGATGTCATATCTGCCGGGTCAACATTATCTTTGTAAAACTTCAATTCCTCCATTGCGCATACAGACTCAGCATAAGCCGCTTCACCTTCCTCACACTCCAAAGCTATCTTCGGTCTTCCGTGCACTGTGATAGTCCCCTTGTGACCCGGCATTTTGAGCTGCAAATAAGCATAACAAGGCCTTGCCATAAACTTAGCATAAGCCGGCCGCCCAAACAAAGCATAATAAGTGCTTTTGATCTTAACCACTTCAAAGGTCAATGTCTTAGATCTGGAATCATAATCATCTCCGAAAGCAACCTCCAGGGCTATCTTACCAACTGGGTATGCCGACTTACCAGGCACCACACCGTGAAAGACAGTGTTCGATGGCTTAAGATTTTTATCAGTCAAAACCATGCGACGGAAAGTTTCATAATAAAGGATATTGATGTTGCTCCCTCCGTCCATGAGTACCTTAGTGAATTTATATCCTCCAACCTGAGGCGCCACCACCAGCGAGAAGTGACCCAGATTATCAACCCGGGGCGGGTGATCCTCACGACTCCACACAATGGGCTGCTCAGACCAGCGCAAGTAACGGGGAACTACCGGCTCAACAACGTTCACAACCCTTTTATGGAGCTTCCGATCCCGCTTGCATAAACTTGTGGTGAAGACGTGGTACTGCCCACTATTCAACTGCTTCGGGTTACTCTGATATCCAGATTGCTGGTGGTGATTCCCTTGACCGGACTGTTGATGATAACCACTCTGACTGCCTTGATTGCTTGGGTGACACTACCGCAGGATGCTGCTAACATGACACTACGATCAGAGACCCTTTCACGAAAATGTGTGCGATGCATTAATCACAAACGGGGATGTAAAAAAACCGTCAAAAAGGTGCAAACGTTTGCAATGGAGGATGCATCAAACATGGTTCAGATTTTAGTTGCGTGTGTGATCCAGGGCATACGGTTCAGTCCAATGAACCGTTTGTGATGAGGTGGAACAAAATAAACGGGCAGCCTGATGAAGGCGTGTGCGGTGTATAGCATATGGTTCACTCGGATGAACTGTTTGTGATTAGGCAACACAAAATAAATGGTCAGCCAGATCAAGGTGTGTGCGATGTACAACATACAGTTCACTCAAATGAACTATTTGTGATTAGGCAACACAAAAGAAACTGTCAGCCAGATCAAGGTGTGTGCGATGTACGACATGCGGTTCACCCAGATGAACTATTTGCGTTGAGACAAGAGAACAGAAACGGTTCAATATAACAAATACAATAAATATTGCAAGGTTCAAATTCAAAGATTACAACGCCCAAATTCAAACATTGCAAACCGCGTAATTTCTGAAAAGGGATCAGCCGCTGACAAGTCATGTATGGGTTTGACACAATAACTTCCAATTGCTTTGCCATATGCTCTTCCAATACGAAGTTTAGCATTTTTGGAGGCACTTCCATTCCGCAGTACCAGCCACCTCTGATAATCATACGATTGATCTTTCCTAATTAAATGCGTGTTCAACCTCAGTACCCTCAGCACCTTTGCTCTGGCAAGAAAGAACATGGCGAGTGTAATCTCCGGTGGGGTCCCTTGGTATGAGTTCAAAGTAATATTTGAGAGATGCAGATCTAGGCTTTCGATGTGATTGTCGTTATCAACATCTTCCACCGGGCCTAATATGCACTGCAAAAGAAGAGAACGTGTTAGTGCCTATATGCAGTTTTGGACACCGCTACACGCCCATTTGGTTTGCAGGATTTGTAAAATGCACCAACGTGCCATCTTCGATCTGTCAGCATTAACATGGGCATTAATTTGATTACTATGTAGAAACATGTAGCCTTCTTCACAAGAGGTTGGATTGGATAAAAAATTCCCTAAGAAAACTAGTACAGATGAATCCAAAGGAGAAATGCTTATCGACGATTGTAACCATATGAATGAAGCAACCAATATGGGGTGGGGGTGTATGTCCTAAATTCCTCCAAAATTCCTTCAGAAATCGTAGTACATAGTCATTGTAAACTTGGGAAAAGGTGCAAAAAATTGAACTCCCTTATGGTTAACATTTAACAGGAAAGGAACACCACCTCGATATACAGCTTCTTCAGGCACGGAAAGCATCTCAGGCAACTGAAAACTTGGTCCAGGTTGGGGACGACAGATTCTAGTGCCAAGACCTTCACTGTGCCCAGAGTCTGGGTGAAGCTTCGCTGGATGATAGACGAACATACATCTTCAAAACTAGAAATACCGTTGATATCAAGAAGGAGAGGTATATAAGGCGACTGTTGTACCTGAAAGTTGTAGTATTTGACAGACGAGTAGCCCACCACTTTCAATTTTGGCGCAGAAATGACATTGATTCTTGTTTGACCTTGTTGATCAACTACAAGTAATCTCTCAATTGAAGGTGTGTCCTGGATGACCATATTGTGGTCCACCTTTTGTGATCTCTCGTTGCAGCACCAGCAACACACATAAATAGTGCGGAGAGTCCTGGAGGTGATGTGCAAGGTACTCGACCAATTCATCGCCGGAAGACGAAGGAACTCGAGTGCAGTACAGCCGCGAAGCAGGCGCCCCATGTCATCCTTTGGGATGCGGACGGCGACGAGCTCGAGGTGCTTCAGTCGTGGTAGAAAAAGAGCGGGCGCGTCATTAAGGGGGGGATGGAAGTTCATGAACTTGGCGAGGTGCAGCGTGGGCGCGAAGCGGAGTGCGGACGTTGGCAGCAAGCTCATATGCCCATCATTATAACTTAGCTTCTCGAGCTGATCTATGGCGCGGGATTGGAACCACTCGTCAAGCTTGGCTCGCTCCTTGCCATTGGAACGGAACTTGCCCGCGATAAGGCCTTTGATTGGGCCATGGTGACTGCCGAGGATCTGGGAGAACGCATCCAAGCTTTGGCGATAGCCATGGCAGAGCTTGTGGGCGTGGAGGAGGACGACAGGGGTGCGGAGCCATAGGGTGTGCCACCGCCGGGAAACGGCGGCTGTCCTCGCCCGATTTCTGATTGGGAGGAGGGATATGATGACTATCAACGTATCATCGGGGAGGTTGTTGATGAAGTCTAGGCCAGCTGGAGTTGCTTGCGGTTCTTTCTCGACCCGCCTCCGTTGGTTGGTAGCCTCGTTCTCCAACTCGTCGGTGGGTACGGGAACCTCTGTCTCCATATTCACGCCGTGCTCCGGTGCTCCAGCAGCCCCGGCGTCGCCACTCCCTCCGATGGGGCGCTTCGGCGGCATCCTCGTACACTGACGACTTTGAGGACTCAGAGCAGTGTCGACGATGCGGGCAGAGAGAGATGAATTGTGTGTGTGGCGAGGATGGGGGGTGCGGCCGCTCGGCGGCGCCATAAATATAGACCAGTGGGAGTGAGGTGGGCAGCGGTCCAAGGCTGTCTCGCTTCCCGGTGAGAACGACTGCTTAATCTCTAGTATGAATGAAACCTATGCTTAATTACTGAATTTTAGTTGCAAAAAATAGATAGTGATATTGATTTTTAGCTGCATATTTTGACAAATTGCAGTGTCTCTCGGCTTAGCGCCGAAGTCTGGCTTTAATTTGCATACCGTAATCTGAACCGTTTGCATTGAAGAGATGCACAGATCCTGTGTTGAACAGCTTGTACGCTTCCCAGTGAGCCTGCACACCGGACTGCGCTCCCACGCCTCCTGTTCAGTCAAGCAGCTGTCCACACGGCACCTCCTATAGCCATTAAAACCAACACATGTGGCGTCACGTTAATGGTTAACCGAACACACACGGTTTGAATTATACAAATGTTTGAGATATTAAAGTGGCAACTATTTTTTTTCAAAATGCCTTTGTTGGCTGTCATTATGCGAGTGCGCCTTCTCTCAAAATGGGCACAAAAAATACCACACCATGTCGGGTGCCCTTCCATGATAGCATGCCAAGTTTCATGAATTTCAGACGAGTTTTGGATTTACTAGAATTTAAAAACCAGGCATCTCAATGTTTCGCTGGCAATCAACGGTGCGCTGGTGTTTGAAATTCATTCCCATTTCTTGCATGGGACCTAAGCATGCACCCAAGGACACAGATTTGATATTTCAACCAATTTATATGCACTAGAGCATCCACATGTAGTTGAAATTTGAATTATGCACATAAATGTATTGAAAACTCAGTTAATGCATAAAAATGTCCGAACGAACCCCGAAAAATCACAAAAATTCACACAACACACCTGTTGTTCTAAGTTGACACGAGAAAAAAACTTGAAAGCAATAAGAGGCAATGGATATCGTTTCGTCCACAAAGGTGGGACGTTCCCTACCCAAACCATCATGCTTGTTGTGAGAAGCTCCGGTTTGTGAGAAACATATACCCACACCTGCCCCAAATGGGACAAAATTTGTACCATGGCATGTCGGGTGCCGCTCCATGATAACATGCCAAGTTTCATGTATTTTAGACGAGTTTTGGATTTACTAGAATTTAAAAACCAGGCATCTCAACGTTTTGCCGGCAATCAACGGTGCCCTGGTATTTGAGATTCATTCCCATTTCTTGCATGGGACCTAAGCATGCACCCAAGGACACAGATTTGATTTTTCAACCAATTTATATGCACTGGAGCATGCGCATGTAGTTCAAATTTGAATTATGCACATAAATGCATTGAAAACTCAGTTAATGCATAAAATTTCCAAACAAACCCCGAAAAATCACAAAAATTCATGCTACCTCTTGAGCACTGCGTTGGTTTTCCCTTGAAGAGGAAAGGGTGATGCAGCAAAGTAGCGTAAGTATTTCCCTCAGTTTTTGAGAACCAAGGGATCAGTCCAGTAGGAGGCCACGCACAAGTCCCTCGCACCTACACAAACAAATAAATCCTCGCACCAACGCAATAAATGGGTTGTCAATCCCTTCACGGTCACTTACGAGAGTGAGATATGATAAATAATATTTTTGGTATTTTTATGATAAATATGCAAAGTAAAATAAAAGAGAATAAAAATAACTAAGTATCGGCAGATTAACATGATGGAAAATAGACCCGGGGGCCATAGGTTTCACTAGAGGCTTCTCTCGAGAGCATAAGTATTACGGTGGTGAACAAATTACTGTTGAGCAATTGACAGAATTGAGCATAGTTATGAGAATATCTAGGTATCATCATGTATATAGGAAACACGTCCGAGACAAGTAGACCGACTCCTGCCTGCATCTACTACTATTACTCCACATATCGACCGCTATCCAGCATGCATCTAGAGTATTAAGTTCATAAGAACAGAGTAACGCTTTAAGCAAGATGACATGATGTAGAGGGATAAACTCATGCAATATGATATAAACCCCATCTTGTTATCCTCGATGGCAACAATACAATACGTGCCTTGCTGCCCCAACTGTCACTTGGAAAGGACACCGCAAGATTGAACCCAAAGCTAAGCACTTCTCCCATTGCAAGAAAGATCAATCTAGTAGGCCAAACCAAACTGATAATTCGAAGAGACTTGCAAAGATAACCAATCATACATAAAAGAATTCAGAGAAGATTCAAATATTGTTCATAGATAAACTTGATCATAAACCCACAATTCATCGATCTCAACAAACACACCGCAAAAGAAGATTACATCGAATAGATCTCCACAAGAGAGGGGGAGAACATTGTATTGAGATCCAAAAAGAGAGAACAAGCCATCTAGCTAATAACTATGGACCCGAAGGTCTGAGGTAAACTACTCACACATCATCGGAGAGGCTATGGTGTTGATGTAGAAGCCCTCCGTGATCGATGCCCCCTCCGGCGGAGCTCCGGAAAAGGCCCCAAGATGGGATCTCATGGGTACAGAAGGTTGCGGCGGTGGAATTAGGTTTTTGGCTCCGTATCTGGTAGTTTGGGGGAACGTAGGTATATATAGGAGGAAGAAGTACGTCGGTGGAGGAACATGGGGCCCACGAGGGTGGAGGGCGCGCCCTGGGGGTACGCGCACCCCCCTAGATCGTGCCTTCCTGGTTGATGTCTTGACGTAGGGTCCAAGTCCTCTAGATCACGTTCGTTCCGAAAATCACGTTCCTGAAGGTTTCATTCCGTTTGGACTCCGTTTGATATTCTTTTTCTGCGAAACTCTAAAATAGGCAAAAAAACAACAATTCTGGGCTGGGCCTCCGGTTAATAGGTTAGTCCCAAAAATAATATAAAAGTGTTTAATAAAGCCCAATAATGTCCAAAACAGAATATAATATAGCATGGAACAATAAAAAATTATAGATACGTTGGACACATATCAAGATCCCCAAGCCTAATTCCTGCTCGTCCTCGAGTAGGTAAATGATAAAAACAGAATTTTTGATGTGGAATGCTACTTGGCATAATTTCAATGTAATTCTTCTTAATTGTGGTATGAATATTCAGATCCGAAAGATTCAAGATAAAAGTTCATATTGACATAAAAGTAATAATACTTCAAGCATACTAACTAAGCAATTATGTCCTCTCAAAATAACATGGCCAAAGAAAGTTCATCCCTACAAAATCATATAGTTTAGTCATGCTCCATTTTCGTCACACAAGAATGCTCTCATCATGCACAACCCCGATGACAAGCCAAGCAATTGTTTCATACTTTAGTAATCTCACACTTTTTCAACCTTCACGCAATACATCAGCGTGAGCCATGGATATAGCACTATGGGTGGAATAGAATATAATGATGGGGGTTATGTGGAGAAGACAAAAAAGGAGAAAGTCTCACATCAACGCGGCTAATCAATGAGCTATGGAGATGCCCATCGATTGATGTTAATGCAAGGAGTAGGGATTGCCATGCAACGGATGCACTAGAGCTATAAATGTATGAAAGCTCAAAAGAAACTAAGTGGGTGTGCATCCAACTTGCTTGCTCACGAAGACCTAGGGCATTTGAGGAAGCCCATTGTTGGAATATACAAGCCAAGTTCTATAATGAAAAATTCCCACTAGTATATGAAAGCGACAAAACAAGAGACTCTCTATCATGAAGATTATGGTGCTACATTGAATCAAAAGTGTGGTAAAAGGATAGTAACATTGTCCCTTCTCTCTTTTTCTCTCATTTTTTGGGCCTTCTTCTCTTTTTTTATGGCCTTTCTCTTTTTTTCCCTCACTTGGGACAATGCTCTAAAAATGATGATCATCACACTTCTATCTATTTACAACTCAATGATTACAACTCGATACTAGAACAAAGTATGACTCTATATGAATGCCTCCGGCGGTGTACCGGGATATGCAATGAATCAAGAGTGACATGTATGAAAGAATTATGAATGGTGGCTTTGCCACAAATACTATGTCAACTACATGATCATGCAAAGCAATATGACAATGATGAACGTGTCATGATAAATGGAATGGTGGAAAGTTGCATGGCAATATATCTCGGAATGGCTATGGAAATGCCATAATGGGTAGGTATGGTGGCTGTTTTGAGGAAGATATAAGGATGTTTATGTGTGAAAGAGCAGATCATATCACGGGGTTTGGATGCACCGGCAAAGTTTGCACCAACTCTCAATGTGAGAAAGGGCAATGCACGGTACCAAAGAGGCTAGCAATTATGGAAGGGTAAGAGTGCGTATAATACATGGACTCAACATTAGTCATAAAGAACTCACATACTTATTGCAAAAATCTACAAGTCATCAAAAACCAAGCACTACGCGCATGCTCCCTGGGGGATAGATTGGTAGGAAAAGAGAATCGCTCGTCCCCGACCGCCACTCATAAGGAGGACAAGCAAAGAACACCTCATGTTTCAAATTTGTTACATAACATTTATCATACGTGCATGCTACGGGACTTGCAAACTTCAACACAAGTATTTCTCAAATTCACAACTACTCAACTAGCACAACTTTAATATCACTACCTCCACATCTCAAAACAATCATCGAGCATCAACCTTCTCTTAGTATTCAACACACTCATAAAAAAGTTTTTACTAGTCTTGAATACCTAGCATATTAGGATTAAGCAAATTACCATGCTGTTTAAGACTCTGAAAATAATATAAGTGAAGCATGAGAGAACAATAATTTCTATAAAACAAATTCACTACCGTGCTCTAAAAGATATAAGTGAACCACAAGAGCAAAAACTATATAGCTCAAAAGATATAAGTGAAGCACATAGAGTATTCTAATCAATTCTGAATCATGTGTGTCTCTCATCAAAAGGTGTGTCCAGCAAAGATGATTCTGGTAAACTAACAAACAAAGACTCAAATAATACAAGACGCTCCAAGTAAAACACATATCATGTGGTGAATAAAAATATAGCTCCAAGTAAGTTACCGATGGAAGTAGGGCATCCCCAAGCTTTGGCTTTTTGGTGTCCTTAGATTATCTTGGGGTGCCTTGGGAATCCCCAAGCTTAGGCTCTTGCCACTCCTTGTTCCATAATCCATCAAATCTTTTACCCAAAACTTGAAAACTTCACAACACAAAACTTAACAGAAAATCTCGTGAGCTCCGTTAGCGAAAGAAAACAAAACACCGCTTCAAGGTACTGTAATGAACTCATTCTTTATTTATATTTGTGTTAAACCTACTGTATTCCAACTTCTCTATGGTTTATAAATTATTTTATTAGCCATAGATTCATCAAAATAAGCAAACAACACACGAAAAACAGAATCTGTGAAAAACAGAACAGTCTGTAGTAATCTGTAACTAACGCAAACTTCTGGAACTCCAAAAATTCAGCCAAAATAGGAAGACCTAGAAAATTTGTTTATTGATCAGCAGCAATTGGAATCAATATTTTATCACGTTCTGGTTGTTTTTAACAATTATTTTCGTGAATAGAAAGTTTCTGGAATTTTCTGCAAGATCAAATAACTATCATCCAAGAAGATCCTATAGGTTTAACTTAGCACAAACACTAATTAAAACACAAAAACACATCTAACCAGAGGCTAGATCAAAGATTTATTCCTAAACAGAAGCAAAAATAAAAACTAAAAATAAAATTGGGTTGCCTCCCAACAAGTGCTATCGTTTAACGCCCCTAGCTAGGAATAAAAGCAAGGATAGATCTAGGTATTGCCATCTTTGGCTTTCAATTTTCTAGCAGAATCATGCTCGAATCCGGAAGGTTATTTACGTTTCCCTTCATTTTCAGAAAATTTTTGATCTAAAGAATCCAACCGCTTATTGCAAAGGGTAATCAACATATTCATGCGGTGAAGATTTCCACTAACACCCTTAAGAGGTTCAAGAGATTTTTGTAAAATTTTCGTTACTTCGCAAATTTTCTCAAAAACTTGCGTTTCTTCCTGGGTATGATGAGGCCCCTTTTGTTGAGGTAGTGTTCCCACTATACCTTCTATAACTTCATGCGGAATACTGGGATGAATTTGAATAAAATTGCCTTTGGCAACGCAATCCAAGAGTTGTCTATGAGACATATTCAGTCCAACATAAAAATTGCGAAGCAGAATTCTAAGGTTTACTTCAAAGGTACAATTGCGATAAGACTCCATCATTCTAAACCAAGCATCTTTTAAGCTTTCTCCTTGTCTTTGTTTGAAGTGGAAAACTTCAAACTCAGGAGACAACGGAGTTGATAAAGGGCTAGCCATGATGACAAAGCGAGCGGTAAAGAGGCGAACGGAAAAGAGAGGGAGAATAAAACGGCAAGGGTGAAGTGGGGGAGAGGAAAATGAGAGGCAAATGGCAAATAATGTGATGCGGGAGATAAGGGTTTGTGATGGGTACTTGGTATGTAGACTTTTGCGTAGACTCCCCGGCAACGGCGCCAGAAATGGCTCGTTGTCGGGAGTCCAAATCTTGACTTGACCTTGCGTAAGCCTCCCCGGCAACGGCGCCAGAAATACTTCTTGCTACCTGTTGAGCACTGCATTGGTTTTCCCTTGAAGAAGAAAGGGTGATGCAGCAAAGTAGCGTAAGAATTTCCCTCAGTTTTTGAGAACCAAGGTATCAATCCAGTAGGAGGCCACGCACAAGTCCCTCGCACCTACACAAACAAATAAATCCTCGCAACCAACGCAATAAAGGGGTTGTCAATCCCTTCACAGTCACTTACGAGAGTGAGATATGATAAGATAATGTTTTTGGTATTTTTATGATAAAGATGCAAAGTAAAATAAAAGGCCATAAAAATAACTAAGTATTGGAAGATTAATATGATGGAAAATAGACCTGGGGGCCATAGGTTTCACTAGAGGCTTCTCTCGCGAGCATAAGTATTACGGTGGGTGAACAAATTACTGTTGAGCAATTGACAGAATTGAGCATAGTTATGAGAATATCTAGGTATGATCATTTATATAGGCATCACGTCCGAGACAAGTAGACCGACTCCTGCCTGCATCTACTACTATTACTCCACACATCGACTGCTATCCAGCATGCATCTAGAGTATTAAGTTCATAAGAACAGAGCAACGCTTTAAGCACGATGACATGATGTAGAGGGATAAACTCATGCAATATGATATAAACCCCATCTTGTTATCCTCGATGGCAACAATACAATACGTGCCTTGCTGCCCCTACTGTCACTTGGAAAGGACACCGCAAGATTGAACCCAAAGCTAAGCACTTCTCCCATTGCAAGAAAGATCAATCTAGTAGGCCAAACCAAACTGATAATTCGAAGAGACTTGCAAAGATAACCAATCATACATAAAAGAATTCAGAGAAGATTCAAATATTGTTCATAGATAAACTTGATCATAAACCCACAATTCATCGGTCTCAACAAACACACTGCAAAAGAAGATTACATCGAATAGATCTCCACAAGAGAGGGGGAGAACATTGTATTGAGATCCAAAAAGAGAGAAGAAGCCATCTAGCTAATAACTATGGACCCGAAGGTCTGAGGTAAACTACTCACACATCATCGAAGATGCTATGGTGTTGATGTAGAAGCCCTCCGTGATCGATGCACCCTCTGGCGGAGCTCCGGAAAAGGCCCAAAGATGGGATCTCACGGGTACAGAAGGTTGCGGCGGTGGAATTAGGTTTTTGGCTCCGTATCTGGTAGTTTGGGGGTACGTAGGTATATATAGGAGGAAGAACTACGTCGGTGGAGCAACGTGGGGCCCACGAGGGTGGAGGGTGCCCCCTCGGGGGGTAGGCGCGCCCCCCTACCTCGTGCCTTCCTAGTTGATGTCTTGACGTAGGGTCCAAGTCCTCTGGATCACGTTCGTTCCGAAAATCACGTTCCCAAAGGTTTCATTCCGTTTGGACTCCGTTTGATATTGTTTTTCTATGAAACTCTAAAATAGGCAAAAACAACAATTCTGGGATGGGCCTCCGGTTAACAGGTTAGTCCCAAAAATAATATAAAAGTGTATAATAAAGCCCAATAATGTCCAAAACAGAATATAATATAGCATGGAACAATCAAAAATTATAGATACGTTGGAGACGTATCAATTCACACAACACTCCTGTTGTTCTATGTTGACACGAGAAAAAAAACTTGAAAGCAATAAGAGGCAATGGATATCGTTTCATCCCCAAAGGTGGGACGTTCCCTACCTAAAACCATCATGCTTGTTGTGAGAAGCATATACCCAAACCTGCCCCAAGTAGGACAAACTTTGTACCACGGCATGTCGGGTGCCGCTCCATGATAGCATGCCAAGTTTCATTAATTCCAGACGAGTTTTGGATTTACTAGAATTTAAAAACCAGGCATCTCAATGTTTTGCCGGCAATCAACGGTGCCCTGGTGTTTGAAATTCATTCCTATTTCTTGCATGGGACCTAAGCATGCACCCAAGGACACAGATTTGATTTTTCAACCAATTTATATGCACTAGAGCATGCGCATGTAGTTCAAATTTGAATTATGCACATAAATTCATTGAAAACTCAGTTAATGCATAAAAATGTCCAAACGAACCCCGAAAGATCACAATAATTCACACAACACTCCTGTTGTTCTATGTTGACACGAGAACAAAACTTGAAAGCAATAATAGGCAATGGATATCATTTCGTCCCCAGAGGTGGGACGTTCCCTACCGAAAACCATCATGCTTGTTGTGAGAAGCTCCGGTTTGTGAGAAGCATATACCCAAACCTGCCCCAAATGGGACAAAATTTGTACCACGACATGTTGATGCCGCTCCATGATAGCATGCCAAGTTTCATGAATTTCAGACGACTTTTTGATTTACTAGAATTTAAAAACCAGGCATCCAATGTTTTGCCGGCAATCAACGGTGCCCTCGTGTTTGAAATTCATTCCCATTTCTTGCATGGGGCCTAAGCATGAACCCAAGGACACATATTTGCTTTCTCAACAAATTTATATTCATTGGAGCATGCACATTTAGTTCAAATTTGAATTATGCACATAAATGCATTGAAAACTCAGTTAATGCATAAAAATGTCCAAACGATCCCCGAAAAATCATAAAAATTCACACAATAGTCCTGTTGTTCTATGGTGACACGAGAAAAAGACTAGAAAGCAATAAGAGGCAATGGATATTGTTTCGTCCCCAAAGGTGGGACGTTCCCTACCGAAACCATCATGCTTGCTGTGAGAAGCTCCGGTTTGTGAGAAGCATATACCCAAACCTGCCCCAAATGGGACAAAATTTGTACCACGGCATGTCGGCTGCCGCTCCGTGATAGCATGCCTAGTTTCATGAATTTCAGACGAGTTTTGGATTTACTAGAATTTAAAAACCATACATCTCTATGTTTTGTAGGCAATCAACGGTACCCTGGTGTTTGAAATTCATTCGCATTTCTTGCATGGCACCTAAGCATGCACCCAAGGACACAAATTTAATTTTCAACCAATTTATATGCACCGGAGCAAGCACATGTAGTTCAAATTTGAATTCTGCACATAAATGCATTGAAAACTCAGTTAATGCATAAAAATGTCCAAACGAACCCCGAAAATAACAGAAATTCACACAACACTCCTGTTGTTCTATGATGACACGAGAAAAAAAAACTTGAAAGCAATAAGAGGCCATGGATATCATTTCGTCCCCAAAGGTGGGACGTTCCCTACCGAAAACCATCATGCTTGTTGTGAGAAGCTCCGGTTTGTGAGAAGCATATACCCAAACCTGCCCCAAATGGGACAAAATTTGTACCACGGCATGTTGATGACGCTCCATGATAGCATGCCAAGCTTCATGAATTTCAGACGACTTTTGGATTTACTAGAATTTAAAAACCAGGCATCTCAATGTTTTGCCGGCAATCAACGGTGCCCTGGTGTTTGAAATTCATTCCCATTTCTTGCATGGGGCCTAAGCATGAACCCAAGGACACAGATTTGTTTTCTCAACCAATTTATATTCATTGGAGCATGCACATGTAGATCAAATTTGAATTATGCACATAAATGCATTGAAAACTCAGTTAATGCATAATAGTGTCCAAACGATCCCCGAAAAATCATAAAAATTCACACAACACTCCTGTTTTTCTATGGTGACACGAGAAAAAAAACTAGAAAGCAATAAGAGGCAATGGATATCGTTTCGTCCCCAAAGGTGGGACATTCCCTACCGAAACATCATGCTTGTTGTGAGAAGCTCCGGTTTGTGAGAAGCATATTCCCAAACCTGCCCCAAATGGGACAAAATTCTTACCACGGCATGTCGGGTGCCGCTCCGTGATAGCATGCCTAGTTTCATGAATTTCAGACGAGTTTTGGATTTACTAGAATTTAAAAACCAGACATCTCAATGTTTTGCAGGCAATCAACGGTACACTGGTGTTTGAAATTCATTCGCATTTCTTACATGGCACCTAAGCATGCACCCAAGGACACAAATTTAATTTTTCAACCAATTTATATGCACCGGAGCATGCGCATGTAGTTCAAATTTTAATTATGCACATAAATGCATTGAAAACTCAGTTAATGCATAAAAATGTCCCAACGAACACCGAAAAATCACAGAAATTCACACAACACTCCTGTTGTGCTATGATGACACGAGAAAAAAACTTGAAAGCAATAAGAGGCAATGGATATCGTTTCGTCCCCAAAGGTGGGACATTCCCTACCGAAACCATCATGCTTGTTGTGAGAAGCTTCGGTTTGTGAGAAGCATATACCCAAACCTGCCCCAAATGGGACAAAATTTGTACCACGGCATGTCGGGTGCCGCTCCATGATAGCATGCCTAGTTTCATGAATTTCAGACGAGTTTTGGATTTACTAGAATTTAAAAACCAGGCATCTCAATGTTTTGCTGGCAATCAACGGTGCCCTGGTGTTTGAAATTCATTCCCATTTCTTGCATGGGACCTAAGCATGCACCCAAGGACACAGATTTGATTTTTCAACCAATTTATATGCACTGGAGTATGCGCATGTAGTTCAAATTTGAATTATGCACATAAATGCATTGAAACCTCAGTTAATGCATAAAAATGTCCAAATGAACCCCGAAAAATCACAAAAATTCACATAACACTCCTGTTGTTCTATGTTGACAGGACAACAAAATTGAAAGCAATAAGAGGCAATGGATATCGTTTCATCCCCAAAGGTGGGACGTTCCCTACCGAAAACCATCATGCTTGTTGTGAGAAGCTCCGGTTTGTGAGAAGCATATACCCAAACCTGCCCAAATGGGACAAAATTTGTACCACGGCATGTCGTGTGCCGCTCCATGATAGCATACCAAGTTTCATGAATTTCAGACGAATTTTTGATTTACTAGAATTTAAAAACCAGGCATCTCAATGTTTTGCCGCCAATCAACGGTGCCATGGTGTTTGAAATTCATTCCCATTTCTTGCATGGGACCTAAGCATGCACCCAAGGACACAATTTTTTTTCAACGAATTTATATGCACTGGAGCATGTGCATGTAGTTCAAATTTGAATTATGCACATAAATGCATTGAAAACTCACTTAATGCATAAAAATGTCCAAACGAACCTTGAATAATTCCAATTCTTTTATGGTCACTGTAGATAAATGGTCTAGCAATTCAAACACCGTCCATGGCCGTTGTGACCCCATTATGTAATTCAAATCAAAACAAAAAATCAAGTAGATCCCACACAGTTTATTATAACCAACCGTGTGAGATGCAGCACAAAATATATTCGGACCGTGTCTGAATAAGGGACCGTGTCTGATGACACTTTGCGCGCCAGTTTTTTGTCTGAAGCGATTCCAAATTTTCGGCTTACACGGAAATATCTACCTCCCCGCCCCCTTTCCCTTACCAAAAGCCACATTTCCCCTCTTTCCGCCTTCCTTTCCAAGTTGAAACCTTCACTCCTGGCTTGGAGCGCCGCCACCTCCTCGCCGATGACCCTCCTTCACGCTGCTCGGCCTCGCCTATCCAGGCAGGTAATCCACACCCGACCCCCATCCTCCTCCTCCTTACACATCCCACATGCCCCGACCGCCGGCGCGAGCGCGACACCTTCCACCCAAATCACCGACCGCTCCACCAAATAAGCGCCAGCCTAAGCCATGGTGCAGGCAGTATAGCCAGGACCTCAAGGAGCATTTGGCAGCGGATAAGGAAATCGCGGCCGCACGCGCGGATGAGGTCGCGATGGCTGACATTCGTGTCGACCCCCAGATCTTGGAGGAGCACCTCGCCGTCGAGGCCACCGTTGACGCCTCGCACGCTGACGCCGCGATGCGGTTGGCTGCTTTAAACGACAGTTCGTGGCATTTTCTCAAGGCCACCGTCGGTGCCTTCGGCGAAGACTACGAGGTGTTTTCTCAGCATGCACGTGCTTACCTCATCTCGAGAGCCAGAAGGTTGGTGCCCGGTATGGCTCAGCCAAATCACCACTACAATGAGGGCACCCACGATGTGGAGGCCTCGCCCTCTTCCATGTCCAAGGAGCCAATCATCATCGATATCTCCGACAATGAGGAGTAGCTTGTCTTATTAGCTCACTATAAGGACCCATGTTCAGTTTGCTAGCAACTGCCTTTCCTTAACAAATTCTAGTGAATTGTGCTATCTACTTTCACCATGCAATCTTCTGCCATAGTGTATATGTTCTATATGTCGTGCAATGTGGTGTTCAATTAACTGCTTGGTTCAATTATGCAAATGTGATGTTCAACTCTTCAGGGTGCAATATTTCCATGTTGTTAAGCATGCTTGGTTTGGTTAACTGTCTGATCTTCCATTAGGAGTATGTTATATTGTTCAATTGGTGTTTACTTAACTCCTTGGTTCATTTGTTGTGGCTTGGTTCATTTGTTGTGGCTTGGTTCACTTGTTGTAGTGTTTAGTTAACTGCTTGGTTCAATTCTGCAATGCGATGTTCAATTGTTGTGACCGCATTCTGTTATTGTATACCATGTGAGGAATAAATCGAATTTGGTTGTACTAAATACATGAGAAACAAATACAATTGCTATATTTCCAAGTTGTTAAGCATGCTTGGTTTGGTTAACTGTCTGACCTTCTATTAGGAGTATGTTATATTGTGCAATGTGGTGCTCAGTTAACGTTTGGTTCATTTGTTGTGGTGTTTAGTTAATTGCTTGGTTCAATTCTGTAATGCGATGTTCAATTCCTGTGGCTGCATTCTCTTATTGTATACCATGTGAGGAATAAATCGAATTTGGTTGTACTAAATACATGAGAAACAAATACAATTGCTATATTTTCAAGTTGTTAAGCATGCTTGGTTTGGTTAACTGTCTGATCTTCTATTAGGAGTATGTTATACTGTGCAATGTGGTGCTCAGTTAACGTTTGGTTCATTTGTTGTGGTGTTCAGTTAACTGCTTTGTTCAATTCTGTAATGCGATGTTCAATTGCTGTGGCTGCATTCTCTTATTGTATACCATGTGAAGAATAAATCGAATTTGGCTATACTAAATACATGAGAAACAAATACAATTGCTATATTTCCAAGTTGTTAAGCATGCTTGGTTTGGTTAACTGTCTGATCTCCAATTAGGAGTATGTTATACTGTGCAATGTGGTGCTCAGTTAATGTTTGGTTCATTTATTGTGGTGTTTAGTTAACTGCTTGGTTCAATTCTGTAATGCGATGTTCAATTCATGTGGCTGCATTCTCTTATTGTCTACCATGTGAGGAATAAATCGAATTTGGTTGTACTAAATACATGAGAAACAATTACAATTGCTATATTTCCTAGTTGTCAAGCATGCTTGGTTTGGTTAACTGTCTGATCTTCTATTAGGAGTATGTTATATTGTGCAATGTGGTGCTCAGTTAATGTTTGGTTCATTTGTTGTGGTATTTAGTTAATTGCTTGGTTCAATTCTGTAATGCGATGTTCAATTGCTGTGGCTGCATTCTCTTATTGTATACCATGTGAGGAATAAATCGAATTTGGCTGTACTAAAAATACATGAGAAACAAATACAATTGCTATATTTTCAAGTTATTAAGCATGCTTGGTTTGGTTAACTGTCTGATCTTCTATTAGGAGTATGTTATACTGTGCAATGTGGTGCTCAGTTAACGTTTGGTTCATTTGTTGTGGTGTTTAGTTAACTGCTTGGTTCAATTCTGTAATGCGATGTTCAATTGTTGTGGCTGCATTCTCTTATTGTATACCATGTGAGGAATAAATCGAATTTGGCTATACTAAATACATGAGAAACAAATACAATTGCTATATTTCCAAGTTGTTAAGCATGCTTGGTTTGGTTAACTCTCTGATCTTCAATTAGGAGTATGTTATACTGTGCAATGTGGTGCTCAGTTAACGTTTGGTTCATTTGTTGTGGTGTTTAGTTAACTGCTTGGTTCAATTCTGTAATGCGATGTTCAATTGCTGTGGCTGCATTCTCTTATTGTATACCATGTGAGGAATAAATCGAATTTGGTTGTACTAAATACATGAGAAACAAGTACATTTGCTATATTTCCAAGTTGTTAAGCATGCTTGGTTTGGTTAACTATCTGATCTTCTATTAGGAGTATGTTATATTGTGCAATGTGGTGCTGAGTTAATGTTTGGTTCATTTGTTGTGGTGTTTAGTTAACTGCTTGGTTCAATTCTACAATGCGATGTTCAATTGATGTGGCTGCATTCTGTTATTGTATACCATGTGAGGAATAAACCGAATTTGGCTGCACTTAATACATGAGAAACATATACAAGTGCTATATTTCCTAGTTCTTAATCATGCTTGGTTTGGATAAATGAGTTTTCCATGTGGCTTGAATTAATCTAATGAATCTGCAATGTGCTTATTTATCATCAACATATTTTACTGATAGCATGCGAACCCTTACTTAACCTGATGACTGACTACCTTATGTGTTGCAGGGAAACAATGGGAAGGACCGAGGTTTACAAGATGGTACTAACTATTATACCTTCCTTTTTGTGTCCCTTTGCCCCATTTCCAATATAGAGAAGATATTTATGCACCTTGTTTCTAGGCTTCACTGATGATTACCTCTCAAACCACCTCTGTGGTCAGGAGGCGAGGAAAGTTTTCATATAACACCCACGGTTCAATATTGAAGTGTTCCTGAAGAGGTCGAAGGATGGAGGGTCAATCATCCACAGGCACTGGCCTAAAGTTGCAAAGACCTTCAACATGAATGAAGGCTCAATATTCGCCTTCCGCTTCAGCAGTTTTCCAGATGAGATGCATCTCTCTATGTACCGTCTATGATGCTAATTTCGAAAGGTTCTAGATGTTGCATGCGAAACTTGCTGCTGGTGCAGTTGTGTAATTGGGTAGCTGAGTGCTGAAGCTATATCATGTTGTACTCTGATGTATTTCAATTATGAAATCCTGCTTCCTTATTATGGAAATGGAATATATTATGTGCTTAATATGAATGTCAATTAGATTAGTAAATGGATTATTAATAATAGGGCAATTAGCCCGCTAATTGGCCAATTAGCTTGCTAATTGGTTTTCCTATTGCAAACGGTTAATGAGAAACCACCGTGGGCGATGACCTCAAGCAACGCACACAGTTTCTAGGAATAAACCGTGTTGGATCGATGAAAAATCACACACGACATTCTCTTCAAAACTGTTTGCGTTACGCCACCTTGCGCAAACGTTTTCCTTGTAGTGATTGTGTGGGATGTATATACGAACGGAAACGTTTAGTGGTGACTGACTGTGTGGGATGTACTTACGACCGGAAATGATTCCGCCTGTATAATTGTATTTTTTTGGCACTACTGTACGTATTTCTGTATTTGAGAGCTCGCCGGTCGCACACGACCTCATTTTGTCGAGCATGTATGCCAAGAGGGCATATCCCCAACAGTTTCTGGGTTGTGTGGGAAGGACCCTCCTGTCGCCCACACTCACTTGGCGACGGCTCCGAATGCCCTCGCGGAAAGGGGTTAAAAACCGTTTGTTTAGGACCGACGCACACTAGTGTGACCCTGGAAACCGGAATTAGAACCGCCGCCACCGTAACCCGGGCCATGAGAACTGCCGCCACCGGAACCTGAGCCGCCGCCCGGCCCATGATTGTTTTGGAATAAATCAGAATTTTTGAACTCCTTCATAATGTAGCAGTCCTTCCAAAGGTGACTGCACAGCCTTTCCCGCGAACCATGCTTTGGGCAGGGCTGATTCATCATCTGTTCAAGATTGATACCTGACCCTCCTGCCCGAGGAGGTGGCTTACCCTTACGACACTGACCATTATTCTGCGTATTGGTATTGGCCACAAAATCTGAATTATTGTCGGCTTTGCGCTTACCATTGCTCCCCTGGCTTGCCGGGTTATGATGCTGACCCTTGGTGTTGCCACTCTTTTTTCCCTTTCTCGGCTTATCATCATCAGACTCGGGGTCCTTGGTACTATCAGAGTTGGCATATTTAATGAGAGCCACCATCAACTACTACATGAGCCGCCCTAGCTTCTGTTTAAGAGGCAAGAAACAGCAATTCTTCTCCTACATCAGGACTGCTGAGCCGGCATTGATGTTATCCGATGAGTGCAAGATGGCTTTGACCCGGCGGACCAAATGGGTCATTGACTCGCCTTCTTCTTGGGCGCAGGCATCCAAATCCACAATCGACATGGGTTTTTTGCACGCATCCTTAAAATTCTAGATAAACCGGGCTTTTAACTCGGCCCATGACCCGATGGAGTTGTGATACGTCTCCGTCGTATCTACTTTTCCAAACACTTTTGCCCTTGTTTTGGACTCTAACTTGCATGATTTGAATGGAACTAACCCGGACTGACGCTGTTTTCAGCAGAATTGCCATGGTGTTATTTTTGTGCATAAACAAAAGTTCTCGGAATGACCTGAAAATCAACGGAGATTATTTTTGGAAAATATAAAAAATACTGGCGAAAGTATCAATGCCAGGGGGCCACACCCTGTCCACGAGGGTGGGAGGTGCGCCTGCCCCCTGGGCGCCCCCCCTTCCTCGTGGGCCCCCTGGAGCTCCACCGACCTCAACTCCAACTCTATATATTCACGTTCGGGAAGAAAAAAAATCAGAGTGAAGGATTCATCGCGTTTTACGATACAGAGCCTCCGCCAAGCCCTAAACTCTCTCGGGAGGACTGATCTGGAGTCCATTCGGGCCTCCGGAGAGGGGAATCCGTCGCCATCGTCATCATCAACCTTCCTCCATCACCAATTTCATGATGCTCACCGCCGTGCGTGAGTAATTCCATCACAGGCTTGCTGGACGGTGATGGGTTGGATGAGATTTATCATGTAATCAAGTTAGTTTTTTTAGGATTTGATCCCTAGTATCCACTATGTTCTGAGATTGATGTTGCTATGACTTTGCTATGCTTAATGCTTGTCACTAGGGCCCGAGTGCCATGATTTCAGATCTGAACCTATTATGTTTTCATGAATATATGTGAGTTCATGATCCTATCTTGCAAGTCATTAGTCACCTACTATGTGTTATGATCCGGCAACCCCGAGGTGACAATAATCGGGACCACTCCCGGCGATGACCATAGTTTGAGGAGTTCATGTATTCACTATGTGTTAATGCTTTGGTCCGATAGTCTATTAAAAGGAGGCCTTAATATACCTTAGTTTCCAATAGGACCCCGCTGCCACGGGAGGGTAGGACAAAAGATGTCATGCAAGTTCTTTTCCATAAGCACGTATGACTACATTCGGAATACATGCCTACATTACATTGATGAATTGGAGCTAGTTCTGTGTCACCCTATGGTATAACTGTTGCATGAATAATCGCATCCGGCATAATTCTCCATCACCGATCCAATGCCTACGAGCTTTTCACATATTGTTCTTCGCTTAGTTACTTTACCGTTGCCACTGTTACAATCACTACAAAACTGCTACTATTACTTTTGCCACCGTTACCGTTACTTCCATACTACTTTGCTGCAGATATTAAGTTATCTAGGTGTGGTTGAATTGACAACTCAACTTCTAATACTTGAGAATATTCTTTGGCTCCCCTTGTGTCGAATCAATAAATTTGGGTTGAATACTCTACCCTCGAAAACTGTTGCGACCCCTATACTTGTGGTTATCAAGACTATTTTATGGCGCCGTTGCCGGGGAGCATAGCTCTATTCTTTGAGTCACTTGGGATTTATATCTGCTGATCACTATGAGGAACTTGAAAAACGAGAAAACCAAAATTTATCCCTCAACTACGAGGGGAGGTAAGGAACTGCCATCTAGCTCTACACTTGATTCACCTTCTGTTTTGAGTAAACTTGCGACACCTAAACCTGCTTCTGCTATTAATTCTGATATGTCGCATGTTATTGATGATGCCACTTCTGCTATGCATGATACTTATGATGAAACTACTTCTATTCTTGATACTATTGTGCCACTTGGTGAATAACTTGCTAGGGCTAGAGAGAATGAAATTATTGAAACTGATAATATTGATGAAAGTGATGATGAAGATTCTCCCCCTAGATATGAACTGCCTGTTGTGCCTGAGGGCTATGTTATGGATGAAGAAACTGCTAGAGATTTCTTGCTTGCAATGATAGAAGTGATCTTAAGAAATTATTAGCCAAGCTTAAAGAAAAAACTCTGAATGCTAGAATGAAATATGATCCTGCCTATGCTACTTCACCTGTCTTTGTAACTGATAAGGATTATGATTTCTCTGTTGATCCTGAGATAATTACTTTGGTTGAATCTGATCCTTTCTATGGCTATGAATCTGAAACTGTTGTGGCACATCTTATTAAAATAAATGATATAGCCACCCTATTCACTAATGATGAGAAAACTCGCTACTATTATATCCTTAAATTATTTCCGTTCTCATTAAAGGGTGATGCTAAGATATGGTTTAATTCTCTTGATCCTAGTTGTGTGCGTAGTCCCCAGGATATGATTTATTACTTCTCTGCTAAATATTTCCCTGCTCATAAGAAACAAGCTGCCTTAAGGGAAATATATAATCTTGTGCAAATTGAAGAAGAGAGTCTCCCACAAGCTTGGGGGAGGCTTCTCCAATTACTTAATGCTTTGCCTGATCATCTTCTCAAGAAAAATGAAATACTTGATATCTTTTATAATGGACTAACCGATGCTTCGAGAGACCACCTGGATAGTTGTGCTGGTTGTGTTTTCAGGGAAGGAACTGTTGATCAAGCTGAAATTCTATTGAATAATATGTTGACTAATGAAAATAATTGGACACTTCCTGAACCAACTCCTAAGCCAACTCCGAAGAAAAGGTGTATTCTATTTCTCAGTCCTGAAGATATGCAAGAGGCAAAGAAATCTATGAAAGAAAAAGTATAAAAGCTGAAGATGTTAAAAATTTACCTCCTGTTGAACAAATACATGGTCTTAATTCATCACCTATTGAAGAAACACACGGTCTTGATAACCCGACACAGGTAGTAAAGGTAAACACTCTTTATAGATATGATAAAGATGAAATCCCTCCTACTAAGTTTGCTAGCCAATGTTTGGATGAGTTTGATAACTTTATGGTTAAGCAAGAAGATTTTAATGCTTATTTTGGTAGACAACTGAAACACAATGCTTATATGATTGAACACTTGGGTGATTATATGTCTAGAGTTAAAGGTGAACTTAAACTCATTAGTAAACATGCTTCTATGGTTACCACTCAAGTAGAACAAGTACTTAAATCTCAGAATGATTTACTCAATGAATTGAATAGTAAGAATATTGACTTTGCTATTAGAGTTGCAACTAGAGGAGGTAAAGTGACTCGGGAACCTTTGTATCCTGAGGGCCACCCTAAGAGAATTGAGCAGGATTCTTAGAGAAATAATGTGGATACACCTATTTCTTCTAAAAAGAAGAAAAAGAAAAATGATAGTACCTTGCATGCTTCTAGTGAACCTGTTGTTGACACACCTGAGAATCCCAATGATGTTTCTATCTCTGATGCTGAAACACAATCTCGTAATGAGCATGAACATAGTGATAATGTTAATGATGATGTTCATGTTGATGCTCAACCTAGCAATGACAATGATGTAGAAATTGAACCTGTTGTTGATCTTGATAACCCACAATCAAAGAATAAACATTATGATAAGAGAGACTTTGTTGCTAGGAAGCACGGTAAAGAAAGAGAACCATGGGTTCAGAAACCCATGCCTTTTCCTCCCAAACCATCCAAGAAAAAGGATGATGAGGATTTTGTCATAGCCCTAGCATTAGCCTTGCTTGCCATTGCATTTCATCATGTCATCATCTTTTTAGTTCATGAAAGTTGAAATGAGGTTGGCTGAAACCCTCAGAAATCATTCTCTGAATTGATCAAGTTAAAAATCTCTTCAAACGTTCGCAAGGAAATGTTCACTTTTAGCTTTGAAAAATATTGGCAAGAATAAAATTCAAACCAATATTTTTGGAGGTTCAAAAGTATTAATCTTGGGCCTTTGAGTTAAATCCTATAATATTTGAATAGGATTTATATTCATAATAACTATTGTATTAATCCAATAATTCTGAAAAATGGTGAGTGGCTCTGTGTATATTATATCTAGCCACATGATAATTTTCAGGAGCTAAAAAATGGTTTGGTCTTTGAACTAAATCAAAACAAATAGAAAAAATAGGAAAACAGAGTAGAGAGAGAGAGAGAGAGTTTACCTGGCCGTTGCTGTGCAGCCCAGCACTGTTCTAACCCAGCCCACAGGGGCAGCACTATCTTCTTCCTCCTGCCAGGAGGAGAAGCAGCTGCGTGCCTGCACGCACGCGACATCGACGCCCCCTCCTTCTCCAGCGCGACACCCGCGCCTTCCAGCTGTGCCAGCGAGACAGCAGACCCCCTAGCCCTCTCTCACTCTCCCTCGAGCTCTCTCCCCTCCGTCTCTCCCTCTCCCTTGCTCCAAGCGCCCGTCGCCGCCACTCACTGCCAACGCGCCCACCGAGCTCGCCTGACCTCCCCACCGTATCCCTAGGCTCCGCCGCGGCTCTGCATGTCCACGAGAAGAACAGAACAAGCCCGGGAGCCCCTCAGCCTCGCCATCGCCGTCGTCCTCGTCCTCGGGAGCCGACCACCGCCGTTGTCGATTCGCCGGCCACAGGACATCCCCGAGCAAGCCCGAGCCCCTCTTCATGATCACTGTGAGCTTCTCCGTCATTTCCCCCCTAACCCCACGGCCTAGCGCTTGCTGTAGCCGCCGTTTTTCATGATGCCCGTGGCTCCGACCGCCGCAAACTTCGTCGCCGGCCATGCCTCCAGCCACTCCGCGACCTGCCGCTTGCATTGTTGGATGCGGCACTTCCACAGCTGCCAGTAGCAATTCTTTGCGCGGCGAATGGTCTCCTGTGGGCGTTTTCCGACGCGCTATGCCATCTCGGCACTCGCCGGCGGCGAGCCGCCGGCCTGTTTGACCAGTTTGACCTGGGGTTTGACTACGCCTGAGTCACTGACATGTGGGGCCAGCCCCTGACTAATCCTAGATTAGGATTTTAGTTAGCACTAATTAACACTGTTAATTAGTTTAATTAAAACTGTTAATTAGGTGAGTCGCTGACCAATGCGTCCCACAGGTCAGATTTAACCTGGCCGACCCAGTTGACCTGCTGACATCAGCCTTACGCACTGCTGACGCAATAAAGCATTCACTCGATTTATTCTTATATAGGAAATTCCAGAAAATGCTACAAACTTCAAAAATTCATAGAAATTAATTTGTAACTCCAAATGCAAAGATTTATATATGAAATTTGATCAAAAAAATCCAATATTTCCATCTGTACTGGTTTCATGCATGTTAGAACACTTTAACCTTGCTTTTTAGGTGAAATAAGTTAATGCACTAATATGACCTCTTATTTTGGGTTTGCACTTGAATCCTTGATTCAAATGAACTCAAACCAATCTGTTCTAAGTTGCATTAGCCAAAACACACTCATTTTGCCATGTCATTGCATGCATCATATTGTTGCATATTGCCATGTGCTGATTGTGTTTCGATGTGTTCTTCGTGGTAGGTTCTGTCTCCGTGGATATTCACGAGTATCCAACTGAAGGGCAGTATCCCACTACCACCCTGTCAGGCAAGCAAAACCCCCTTGTTCATTCCGATACAATCCCACTCTCTCGCTCCTGCTCTCTTTTACTGCATTAGGACAACAACGATTCAACTGTTACATGTTGCGGTAGTTGAACCCCTTTCCTCTGCATGACCTGTCATTGGCACAGTAAATAGATGAAACCCACTAGCATTAGTAGGAGTTGTTTGAGCCCTGATGTGCCTACTCATTCATGCTTGTTTGTCATGCCTGCTACTGCTTAGAGTTGAGTCAGGTCTGATTCATCGGGAATGAATTGGAATGGCGATGAACATGTCCTACTGTGCGTGAGCTAAGTGTGTGAACACGATTTGGTAAAGGTAGCGGTGAGAGGCCATGTAGGAGTACATGGTGGGTTGTCTCATTGAAACCGTCCGCAGGAACTGAGTTCTGTGTTTCTTATCCATGAACAGCTACTACCACACATTGGGATCCTTAATTGACTCTCTCGGCTTCTTAACCACCCTTGTCCTCTGTCCAGGAGTTGCAAGTAGTTTCTGGTGTTTGTAGTATGCTGGAGGCCGTGCATAGCGCTGACCCGTGGGGTGGGCTGTGATGCGGTAGGCACGTGGCACGATGTACCAGGCGCCCGTTTGGTGTCTCGGGAACCCTGCTCACATCGTTCGGGGTCGTATGTGGAAACTTCAGCCGGGCTCCCTGCGGATGGAACCTGAATAGGCGATAATCCTGGACTAGAGACTTGACTGTTTAGGTAGGCTGTGGCCGACACCCTCGCCAGGCTTCTGCTTGAAGGTTGTCGAGATACATGACGTGTACATGGCGGTAAGTGGCGAGAGCGTGTGTGAAGAAGTACACGCCTACAGGGTTAACATCATCTATTCGAATAGCTGTGTCCGCGGTAAAGGACTTCTGGGTTGCCTATAACAGTTCATAGACAAGTGAAAGTGGATACTCTAAAATGCGCAAGATAAGCGTGAGTGCTATGGATGGCGTTCTCGTAGGGAGACGGGAGCGAATCCATAGTGGTGTATTGATATGGTCAATATGTGGACTCGTGTGCGCCACCTCAAAAGAGTTACTTGCAGTCATAGTTTAGGATAGCCACTGAGTCAAAGCTGGCTTGCTACAGTTAAACTCCACCACCCCTTTATTGATACCGATGCATATGTAGATAGTTCTGATGTAAGTCTTGTTGGGTACATTTGTACTCACGTTTCCCTATTTTATGTTTTGAGAGAGACTTCAGTCTCGCTATTAGTTCTGCGTGGACTTCGACATTTAGCTTGTTACCTCAGCTACGATCTTGTGCCTCAGCAGGATCTGGTAGATAGTCAGGCTTCTCAGCCTTTTTCATTTGTAGATGTCTGTGCTCAGACATGTTAAGCTTCTGCATGTGCTTTGACTTGTATGCTCTGAATGTTGGGTCATGAGATCCATGTTTGTAATATCTCGCTCCTCGGAGCCTAATGAATAAATACTTTGAGTCGTAGAGTTCTGTTGTGATGCCATGTTGTATTTACACATATCGAGCATATTGTGTGTATGATTGAAATGCTTGGTATGTGTGGGATCCGACAACCTAGTTGTTTATCCTTGGTAGCCTCTCTTATGGGGAAATGTAGTCTTGTGCTTCCATGAGCCATAGTAGTCCGCTACAGCCCGGATCACCGGAGTCCTGCTAGCCCAGCGCTACTGCTCCGGAACACTTGACTGGCCGGCATGTGACTCACTTCATTCCTATGTCTGTCCCTTTGGGGAAATGTCACGCGGTGACATCCGGAGTCCTGCCTAGCCTGCTACAGCCCGGTTCACCGGAGTCGTGTTAGCCCAGTGCTACAGCCCGGATTCGCACGCTGCTGACCGACATGCTCGATGTTGATTCATGTATGCCTGTCCCCGTAAGTTAGTGCCACATTGGGTTCACGACTACTCATGTCGGCCCGGGTTCTCTGTCATATGGATGCTAGCGACACTATCATATACGTGAGCCAAAAGGTGCAAACGGTCCCGGGCCATGGTAAGGCGACACCCGTGGGAATACCGTGCGTGAGGCCGCAAAGTGATATGAGGTGTTACCGGCTAGATCGATGTGACTTGGAATCGGGGTCCTGACAGCTTTGGTATCAGAGCCTGACTGCCTGTAGGATTACCAAGCCAAACTGGTCGAAGTTGAGTCCAGAAATTCTTTAGCTATGTAAGGGAATTGATTGTGGAAGGGAACGTAAGGCTCTTTTTACTCCTTTACCTTATGCCCTTCTAATCTGAGTCATCCTCTTCTTTTCTACAGGGATTAAGAACTAGGCCTTCTCATCTATCTATCAGGATGACGTGTTACTAACCCATAGACTTGTAGGATTGATGGATTCAAGTCTCAGTTCAGTTTCTACTACTTCCGTATGTTCACACCAGGCCTCAGAACCTTGATATTGTGATGCTGAGGGGTCATGCCACTATTTTGCAGGATGTCTCAAATCTTTTTGAGCATTTACAGCCATTATGCTGTCCGAGTCATCCCAGGTTTCTAAATAATCTGATGCATTTGCAAATCCCTTCTTTCCGTTCTCGATGTTCCTTTAGGCCAGATTAACCACACTAATCGTTGAGTTGAGGTACTCTGTTGCCTTGACATATATGTTGGAGTTATTATTATGACCCTAGGTGTTTTAGAGAACCACTCAGTAATCTAGCAATGCTATGTATCCTCCATGTGATGATTCTGGCCATTATTCTCGAAGCATCCTGTGATGCCATTTAGTTAGTAGGTATTCTATTCCTGGGTTCTTGGACCCGAGATTCATCCTACTTACCTCATGTTGATAGTGTTGCTAGTTCCTTTAGGATATTAGTAACCTTTGTGATAGTCTTTGAGGTCCGTGATAATATCATTCTTCCAAATACCATGAACCATTATGGCAGAAGCTCGTTAAGCCAATGATCACAACAAGAGTGCTCTTGATGAGTTCCCCATTCAAAAATTGTGAATCTGCCAGTCCTTCCTCTTCTGCATGGGTTATCCGCAAGAAAAATGTTGAGCTTCGCAAGACATACTAATCTATGCATCCATAACTCAGAAAATTATATGTTCTTTGAGTTGTCCCTCTTTAGTTGTATTCCGTCCCTCGTGTATCAGTTGATAGTTAGGAGTAGCCGTGCATTCGAGTTCATCGATGCCTATTATTCTTGTGGTCCGTCAAGTCGTTCTATTCCGGAATGACTAGGAGAAACAAACTCCAGTACCTCGTCCATTTCCAGGATTGGGCCAAAGTAGTTGTGCTCTGCAGATCAAATGCCAATCCAGCGTTTGCTCTGTTCTACCCTGGAGTATTATCCCCTTTATGTCAGGATTGTCATGAGAATTGCACCATCTCTTATGAATTCTTGACGAAGTGATACTTCTCGCCATCATTGTTTTGTTCCTTGGTTCCGTGTTATTGTAACCGGAATGCCGACAAGTGGACTGTGATGCGTGAAATCAATATTCCTAGCAACTCTGTTGCTTGGTAGCTAATGGAGAATAATTTCATTCTTAGACTGTTGGTTATTGAATCATCATCCTAAGATTGATCGTGCTACCTAGTCCATATTTCCAGGTGCACTCTTCAATCAATGAGTTTGGATTATGTTGATTCCTTGCTCTTTTGATCTTATCGTCTTGCCTGAAGAGCAAGATTGTTCTCGAGCTTAATAACATATCGGTGGTTCGTGATTTTCCGATTATCTTCTCGGAGGTACCACTAGGTTGTCCCCTGACTGTTATGTTGAGCTCATGATCAAGTTGGTTTTCTTATAAATCACCCCTTCTCCAAGAATCTGTGTTGGATATCCCTGAGCTAGTTGGTTGAGCTAGACAACAACTTGGAGAGTTGGAAGGATAAAGCTTTATCTGACTTAGTTCATTCCAAAGGTATATCTTTTGTGTGTGTGTGTGTGTGTTGAAGAAAGATGATATCTCCATCGATTGGTCCTCATGATCAGTTGTTGGATCTATTGCCTTGTCAAAACTTTGACTTGAGTATGGGCTATCGTCAAGTCGAATTAGAACCAACGATGTTCGTAGTGTTGTCTTACTTGTGGTTGATCCCTCGAGCATACACCATTACATCCTTTGGTCTGACCAATGCTATCACCGTGTTCACTTAATTGTGGAATTCCATCTATATGGAAGCTTGGATGGATTGTTGTTGAGCCCATTGACAACATTTCCATCTTGTCCATGATTCATGCTGAACATCTAGGTTAGTGTTGGAAACTTTTGAAAGCATTTTCTTCGTGCTAGCTCATGAAGGATATGTTCGATGAAAGAAGTGACTTCCTTTTATTCACGTGCATTTGATGTAAGTTGCCGCTGTGAATTAGAGAAAGTTTGTTTTTGTTCCTCTGGAATCATCCCAAGTCAGTCATGCACGTGTGAAGTATACTATGGCTTGAGAGATTAGCTACCTCCATCCCATCGGTATTTCCTAGCACACCAAGCCACTGATTGATTTGTTCAAAGAAAAGAAGTTCATGCGCTAATCCTGAAGGGCCCAGATGGATATGCACAAGACTTCGTTATCTCGATGATGGTTCCCAGCCAGAACTCGGTAGTGTTTTGTTGTAAGACTACTACGTGGTCATGCTTCTCTGGGACAGCGTGTTCACATGTGTGTAGCAGAACAGGCTCATGTTTTGGAGCTTGCTATCGTAGTTCATTCCCCGAGAATCTCGCAACGCCATCTCATTGATTTGTGTTGCAAACTTTCATTTTTCTTTCTAGACTTGATGAGTCTGGAATATCCTGACACCAACCAGATCTGAATCTCAGGCAGATATGATGGTTGGAACATTCCCAACATTTGCATTTTGTTCCCAACTTGCACCCCATCATGCCAATTTTCCATGGGCTGCCCTTCTCAGCAGTTGCTGTCCAGGATCATCTTCAAAAGTGGACTTGCTATGAGTCCCATCTATTTCTGATGATAAGCAAAAATCATCCATTGCGCTGTCTTCAACAAGGTAGTCCACATCATCCATTCTAGCCTGAGTGTGTCGTTCTCCCGAACTCCTTCAAACAGTCGTTTGTGATTTTCCTTGGGCTGGTTTAGAGAGTTTCAATGATTTCTATATCAAGAGTAATTCTTTTTGCCACTCAAGGGAATATTTCTACGAGTCACCCCCAAGGTGTCCCGTTATGGAATCATGGCGATTATCTCCTCGCTATTTTGAAACCATCCACCATCTTACTCAAGCGTGGAGTTGTTGCCTACCAATCTGAATCTTCGTGATCTGCCATCCATCACCCTTGATATGTATGATTTGTCTCTCAGCTCAAGAGATGTTTCAACTTCTCACTCCATGAGTTGATCCTGAGGTACTCGATCTTCGAGGAGCTCGATTCCTGTAGAGTTTCCTTCTGTCGTCATCGTGTTGGATGAAGATCTCGAATGCAAATACGTCAAGATCAATATGAAGCAATGAATCAACATCTTCGAGAAGTGAAGTTGGATCATGAGATCGTGTTAGCATTGTGTCCCCTCTTTCTACTTACCTCATGTCTTGAATCTCGGGACGAGATTCTTGTTTAGTGGGGGTGAGTTGTCACAGCCCTAGCATTAGCCTTGCTTACCATTGCATTTCATCATGTCATCATCTTTTTAATTCATGAAAGTTGAAATGACGTTGGCTGAAACGCTCAGAAATCATTCTCTGAATTGATCAAGTTAAAAATCTCTTCAAATGTTCCCAAGGAAATGTTCACTTTTAGCTTTGAAAAATATTGGCAAGAATAAAATTCAAACCAATATTTTTGGAGGTTCAAAAGTATTAATCTTGGGCCTTTGAGTTAAATCCTATAATATTTGAATTGGATTTATATTCATAATAACTATTGTATTAATCCAATAATTCTGAAAAATGGTGAGTGGCTCCGACTATATTATATCTAGCCACATGATAATTTTCAGAAGCTAAAAAATGGTTTGGTCTTTGTACTAAATCAAAACAAATAGAAAACAAATAGGAAAACAGAGTAGAGAGAGAGAGAGAGTTTACCTGGCCGTTGTTGTGCAGCCCAACACTGTTGTAACCCACCCAACAGGGGCAACACTGTCTTCTTCCTCCTACCAGGAGGAGAAGCAGCTGCGTGCGTGCACGCACGCGACGTCGACGCCACCTCCTGCTCCAGCGCGACGCCCGCGCCTTCCAGCCGTGCCAGCGAGACAGCAGACCCCCTGGCCCTCTCTCACTCTCCCTCGAGCTCTCTCCCCTCCGGCTCTCCCTCTCCCTTGCTCCTCTGCTCGCATCCAAGCGCCTGTCGCCGCCACTCGCTGCCAACGCGCCCACCGAGCTCGCCTGACCTCCCCATCATATCCCTATGCTTCGCCGCGGCTCTGCACATCGACGAGAAGAACAAAACAAGCCCGGGAGCCCCCCTTCGTGATCACTGTGAGCTTCTCCGTCGTTTCCCCCTAACCCCACGGCCTAGCGCTCGCTGTAGCCGCCATTTTTCATGATGCCCGTAGCTCCGGCCGCCGCAAACTTCGTCGCCGGCCATGCCTCCAGCCACCCCGCGACATGTCGCTTGCATTGTTGGATGCGGCACTTCCACAGCTGCCAGTAGCACCTCTTTGCATGGAGAATGGTCGCCTGTGGGCGTTTTCCGACGCGCTATGCCATCTCGGCACTCGCCGGCGGCGAGCCACCGGCCTGTTTGACCCGTTTGACCTGGGGTTTGACTCCCCCTGAGTCACTGACATGTGGGGCCAGCCCCTGACTAATCCTAGATTAGGATTTTAGTTAGCACTAATTAACACTGTTAATTAGTTTAATTAAAACTGTTAATTCGGTGAGTCACTGACCAATGCGTCCCGCAGGTCAGGTTTGACCTGGTCGGCCCAGTTGACCTGCTGACATCAGCCTTACACACTGCTGACGCAATAAAGCATTTACTGGATTTATTCTTATATAGGAAATTCTAGAAAATGCTACAAACTTCAAAAATTCATAGCAATTAATCTGTAACTCCAAATACAAAGATTTATATATGAAATTTGATCAGAAAAATCCAGTATTTCCATCTGTACTGGTTTCATGCATGTTAGAACAATTTAACTTTGCTGTTTAGGTGAAACAAGTTAATGCACTAATATGACCTCTTATTTTGGGTTTGCATTTGAATCCTTGATTCAAATGAACTCAAACCAATCTGTTCTAAGTTGCATTAGCCAAAACACACTCATTTTGCCATGTCATTGCATGCATCATATTGTGGCATATTGCCATGTGATGATTGTGTTTCGATGTGTTCTTCGTGGTAGGTTTTGTCTCCGAGGATATTCACGAGTATCCAACTGAAGGGCAGTATCCCACTACCACCCTGTCAGGCAAGCAAACCCCCTTGTTCATTCCGATACAATCCCACTCTCTCACTCCTACTCTCTTTTACTGCATTAGGACAACAATGATTCAACTGTTACCTGCTGCGGTAGTTGAACCCCTTTCCTCCGCATGACCTGTCATTGCCACAGTAAATAGATGAAACCCACTAGCATGAGTAGGAGTTGTTTGAGCCCTGATGTGCCTACTCATTCATGCTTGTTTGTCATGCCTACTAATGCTTAGAGTTGAGTCAGGTCTGATTCATCGGGAATGAATTGGAACGGTGATGAACATGTCTTATTGTGTGTGAGCTAAGTGTGTGAACACGATTTGGTAAAGGTAGCGGTGAGAGGCCATGTAGGAGTACATGGTGAGTTGTCTCATTGAAACCGTCCTCAGGAACCACTACAAAAGAAAGACACATCCGTGACATTTTGGGCCGAACGAAATTTTTTTCTGTCATACATATGACACTTCTGTGACGATAATTGTGACAAAACCCGGTATCATCATAGATGTGGTGGGCCCCTACTTCTATGCCAAAAAATCATGATAGAAAATGGGCTTTTCGTCCTGGGCGGGCCGGAGACGCAGCTGCATGACATTCTTTGGGCCGTCCATGACGGAAAAAACCGTGGTAGAAGCGAGGGCGAGGAAAATTTCGGGGAGTTCCCGGTTACGGTGGGAGGTCGGGGCCGAGCGATGCGCGTTTCTCTCGTACACGTACGCGCGTGTGTGCGAGGCGTTGGCTCTAACTGAACCCGAGCGAGGCGTTGGGCTCTAACTAAACCCGAGCGATTGCACTGCAGGCTACGCGTTATTGAACCCGAGCGATTGATCGATGGCTGTTAACTGAACCCGATCGAGCGATTCCTTCGCTACTGCTGCTAACTGAAGCCGATCGATGCTGCCTCTGGATGAACAGTGAGCATTGCTAGGGGGTTTGGATGAACAGTTCCTGGTGGGGGTGCATGAACAGGACCCCGTGGTGTTGCCTCTGGATGAACAGGACCCCGATCGATCGAGCCGGTTGGGGCTGGATGAACAGGACCCCGTGGAGGGCAGGATGAACAGGACCACCTCGTGGAGGGCAGAATGAACAGTAGACGGTGGAGGGCTGGATGAACAGTAGCCTGTGGAGGGGTGGTTGAACAGGAGCCCGTGGAGAGGGCTGGTTGAACAGTAGCCGGTGGAGTAGGGCGTGGTGAAGGCTGGATGAACAGGAGCCCGTGGATGTACAGTCGCAGGTGGAGGTTGGAGGAGGTCGACGGTGGATGAACAGTAGCCCGTGGAGGCTGGAGGGGGTCGACGGTGGAGATGAACAGTATCCCGTGGAGTCCCGTTTTGTGGTACGCCACACCCCTCCTGATGAATAGGACCCCCGTTTCAACCGTAGCGCTCCAACACAAGTCTGTTTCCTCCGTTTTGCGGTACGCCACACCCCTCTTGATCAACAGGACCCCCGTTTCGACCGTAGGAGGTCCGTTTCCTCCGTTTTGCGGTACGCCAGACCCCTCCCAATGAACAAGATCCCGTTTCAAACGTGGCCGGTCGAACACAAGGCCGTTTCCTCCGTTCTGCGGTACGCCATGCCTCGTTTCCATCGGTTGTTCCGTCCAAGCCCTCCCGATGAACACGACGACGCATTCCGTTCCGACCCAGCCGGTTGGCTCCCCATGAACACGACGACGATGCTGTTTCTCCGTTCCGACCCAGCCATGTACACGACCCCTGGCCGTACGTATGCGCGAGTAGGCGTTCGAGACCCCGCCCGTATGTACACGTACGTGGCCGTATTTTCTTTCTTGCACCCTGGCCGCTGTACGTACGTGTACATGCTACGTGCGCGCCTCTACTATGACACGTACACGCCTCTACTACGACACGTGCGCGCCTCTACATCCACCAGTATATATGTACGTACACGTTCGCGACCAGAATGACAACGCTACGTACGCTTCGACCAGGTGGGTCCCGACTGTCAGGCACTTCCTTGCCTGCGAAGATGTAGGTGGTGGGTCCCAGCAGTCAGGGAGGCGAATCATTTTTTTTTGCCCGGATGCACTTCCTTGCGTGCGAAGATGTAGCTGGTGGGTCCCAGCAGTCAGGGGGAAACGTTTTTTTCATGAAATACAGTGGCCCGTCCAGTGGGTCCCAGCTGTCAGGTGGAGGAGTAATTATTTTCCGCGTAATAAGGAGGCACTTCCTTGCTGCGGCCGTGGACCCAGCTGTCAGCCTCTCCACGTACAGTCCACGTCTGATGGAAGTCGTTCCTTGACCACGTTGACCACGCCGCGCCGAGAGCACCAGGGCGGTGGACGACGGCGAGGCCTAGGAAGGGGACGACGGGGAGTCGGGGAAGACACGGCAGCGGAAGCCCGCGCGGAGAGGAGTATGAGGGTTCACTGGTTCGGCTGCAGTGTGAGGCTGCCATCGCCGCAGGGCCTAGCTAGCGGTGGGAATAGTAGGGGCGGTGTGGCTTCCGTGGCAGCACAGCCGGCCACGGGAGGCAGGAGCATGCGGCACGACTGGCGCTGCTTAGGGCGGCTGGAGCAAGAAGACCAGAGGTTGAAGAAGCACTACGGCCGTTAGATGGACATCGTACGGTGACTGGAGCTAGAATCGTGCATATTGACTAAGTTGACAAAGCCCTCCGTCCCCGTCAACTTAGTAGGCCCACAAGTCAGCCTGCCACTATACTGGGTCCCAGCTAACAGGGGGAGTATTCATTTTTTTGTGCGTAATAAGGAGGCACTTCCTTGCGTGCGAAGATATAGCTGGTGGATCCGAGCTGTCAGCGGCAGTAACGTTTTTTTCGTGAAATACAGAGGCCCATTCGATGGGTCCCTGATGTCAGGTGGAGAACCATTATTTTGCCCGTAATAAGGAGGCATTTCCTTGCGTGCGGCCGTGGACCCAGCTGTCGGCCTCTCCACGTACAGTCCACTTCAGATGCATGTCGGTCGTTGACCACGTTGACCAAGCCGCGCCGAGAGCACCAGGGCGGTGGACGATGGCGAGGCCTAGGAAGGGAACGACACGGAGGCAGGGAAGACTCGGCAGTTGTTTCCCACGCGGAGGGGAGTACGACTGTACGAGGGTTTACTGGTTCGTCTGCCATCGCCGGAGAATAACAGCAGGTGTGGGTGAGTAGAGGGATGGCTAGGCCAGCGATGGGAGTACGGTGGGGCGGTGAGGCCTGCGCGGCAGCAAAGCCGGCCGCGGGGAGGAGGGAGCAGGCAGACCCGCCGGCGCTTGTTTGAGCGGCTGGAGCAGGAAGAGCAGAGATTGAAGAAGCACGACGGCCGTTGGATGGACATCCAACAGTCAGTGCTTGTGCGTCAACCTTTTTCTAGGAAAGCCTCAAATCTGTGGAAAACAGCATACAGCCCATCTACCATTATTTCTAATAATTTACAGCCCATTTGCTAATTATTAAGGTTTTTTTAGCCCATATTCTTTTTGTTCGCATTACAGGCCATATTGTGGCCACGGTTAAAAAATTATACGAAATTTTGCATATTTCGGTGCGGTCCGAACTGTTTTTAATCCCGAAATTTCGACTCACATTCAAACTGATTTTAAAAATAAATGTATATCAATATAAAATCCAACAAATTCGCCACGCATAAAAATTAATGTAATTTAAAATCTCGAAATGAAATAAAAAGATATTTGAAACTAATTGCCGGTTTGATGTGTTATAAAAATGTACAGCCCATTTCTCATTAATGATGGGCCATTTTCTCGGCCAGCCGAATGAAATCTCTCCTCGTCTTGAAAGATTTGCAGCCCAACAGGCCTGACAAAGCGACTTACTTGGCAAATCACAAAAAAAACTGGGCTATGGCCGTGGACCCAGCTGTCAGCCTCTCCACGTACAGTACTCTTCCGATGGAATGTCGTTGACCACGTTGACGACGCCGCGCCGAGAGCACCAAGGCGGTGGACGACGGTGAGGCCTAGGAAGGGGACGACGCGGAGCCGGGGAAGACGCGGCAGTGGATGCCCACGCGGAGAGGAGTACAAGGGTTCACTGGTTCGGCTGCGGTGTGAGGCTGCCGTCGCCGCAGGGCCTAGCTAGCGGTGGGAGTAGCAGGGGGCGATGAGGCCTCAACGGCAGCACAGCCGGCCACTGGAGTCAGGAGCAGGCGGTCTCCCCGGCGCTGGTTTGGGCGGCTGGTGCAAGAAGAGCAGCGATTGAAGAAGCAGCAGGACCGTTCGATTCAAATCCAACGGTTACTGCTGCTAGAATCGTTTGTTGACTAAGTTGACAAGCCCTGCGTACGCGTCAACTTAGTAGGCCCACAGGTCAGCCTCCCAACTGGCGCGCCCCAGATGTTAGTGGGAGGAATCATTTTTTCGCGTAATAAGGAGGCAGTTGATTGCGTGCGGCCAGGCCAGCGGAGGGAGTAGGGTGGGCCGGGGAAGCCTGTGCGGCATCACAGCGGGCCACAAGAGGAGGGAGTAGGCAGTCCCGTCAGCGCTAGTTTAGGCGGCTGGAGCAGGAAGATCAGAGATTGAAGAAGCACGTTGGCCGTTGGATGAACATCCAACAGTCACTGCTGCTAGAATCGTGTGTTCACTGACATAGCCTTCCGTAAACAAGTCAGCCTTGAAATCTATGGCGTGTAGAGCCCATTTCCTATTATTTTTATAATTTTTACTCATTTTCTAATTCATATGGAATTTATTGCAGCCCGTTTTCCATTTTTAGAATTGCTGGCCATTTTCTGGTCAGTACCAGGGTCAAAAAATTAACTAAATATGTGGGAAATTTTGAAAATTCGCAAATTTTTGCTGGGGAACGAAATATTCTAAATCCAAAAATTAATGGCCATACTAAAACAAATTTAAAAATAAATTAGTACTATGTCATGTTAAATCCAATGAAATACGTATAAGATATCAGTGAAGAACAAAAACAAAAAAAAAGAAACTTATATCCCATTTGCTATAATTTTTTTGGAATTTTCAACCCCTTTTGATATTACTTTTAACAGACATTGACCATACTCTTAAGCCAGGCCGGAATGCAAGCCTCCTCGTCTTGAAAGATTTGCAGCCCAGTAATTCAGAGAAAACAAATAGGCCTAGCTTGGGTATTCTTTAAAAAGAAATATTGGGCTACCTATTTTCCCAAAGAACTGGTGCATGAGCATTTAGCTTTATTTATTTATTTACTTATTTATGTTTAGGGGACCATGAGCATGTACCTGGGCCGGATTCATGTGAGAACCTCCCTTCCAGTTAATTATGGGCTTCTCTATTGGGCCTTCATCAGTGGGCTGCATGTTATCAACAAGTGGAAAATGTGTTCCGTATGAAAAATAGTATGCGCTACGTACGGTACGGGGCACTAAAGGATCGAACCATCCAACGACTTCCAAAACATTGCGTTTGTCGTCTCTAACAACACATTTATTCAACCAACAGACGAAATATAATACTGATTGTACATTGAAAACAGCAGCAGCAGCAACCAGGGCTGGGGGTGCAACAGAAGCAGTAAGCAGGCCAGAAGAGTGAAGATGCAGCTCTCTCTTCCAAACCAAGCATCAGCCATCATTACAAAAGGGCTACCAAAAAAGAACAAGTGTATGCATCAAACTAAATAAAGAACCTGCTACACCAAGTGTACGCATCTAACTAACTGGCTCAGTTAGACGTTACTACTTATTAAGCTGTGGAGATTGGCTGACGGCTTGAACCAGATGGGTGCCTGACGGGGGAAACTCCAGCCAGCAGGTCGAAGTCTGATACTTGCGACCCTCTCTCCTACTCTGGGTTGCAGAGCGTGGCGACACATATCAGGGTATGGTGCATGCAGAGACGCATGGTACGCTGTGTACACATAGTTTTGCCTGATGAACGAAACCGCGCTGCCATCATGATCCTTGCCGTCGGTTATCTCCTGGTTAATCGGATAATTCAGTCCGACAAACAGAGAGCGTGTACCAAGGCTACTTACCAGCCTCCAATCAAAAATTCTTGAAGGCCCAGAGAAGCTGGGATCCTGCTCAAAGACCTTGCAGTGACTGTGATTGTATTCCGCGAAACAACACGTCCGGTACGTGCAAACGATCATCAATCTTTCGTCGTCGTCTGATCGAGCCAGGAACCACCTGCAACTGCCATGCCGCTTTTCTTTGAAAGGTTCTGGGATTAGGAAGGGTAGGGACACCATGTGTCAGGACCCCGATTCTAAGTCACACCGATCTAGCCTGTAACACCTCATATCACTTTGCGGCCTCACGCACGGTATTCCCACGGGTGTCGCCTTACCATGGCCTGGGACCGTTTGCGCCTTTTGGCTCACGTATATGATGGTGTCGCTAGCATCCATATGACAGAGAACCCGGGCCGACATGGCTAGTCGTGAACCCAAAGTGGCACTAACTTACGGGGACAGGCATACATGAATCAACATCGAGCATGTCTGTCAGCAACGTGTGAATCCGGGCTGTAGCACTGGGCTAACACACTACAGGAATCAGCTATTTTGCCGTCTGCCACGGCGGACGGCAAAGGCATGAATGGCGGACGGCAAAGGCCTTTGCCGTCAGCCGCGGACGGCAAATGGCTCCGGCAAAGAGCTACTTTGTCGTCTGCTTCCGGGCGGCTGACGGCAAAGGGCCTTTGCCGTCCGCCGCTGAAGGCAAGTCTTTGCCGTCTGCCACTGATGGCAAACTTTCTAGTGTCTTTGCCGTCTGCCACTGTAGGCAAATTTCTAGTGTCTTTGCCGTCTGCCACTGTAGGCAAACTTTCTAGTGCCTTTGCCGTCTGGCACTGTAGGCAAATTGACCAAATGGGTCAGCTCCCAGGAAGCACAGTTGGCTGCCACGTGGCTTCTTTGCCGTCTGCGGCTGATGGCAAAGAGCCCGTTGCCGTCGGTGGCAGACGGCAAAGAGCCTGCATATTGGCTCTTTTTTCTGTTTTTTATTAAATCCAACAATTTTCACAGCAAATATATATGACATATATAGATATATTTCACATGCCTATTTAACAGCAAACATATCACATATCCAGCACATAACTTTCATCCATTCATACATAAGCAAGTTACATCCATTCATACATAAGCAAGTTCCATCCATACATATTACAATGCAAAGTTTCATCAAGATAGCAAGTTCCATCATAGCAAGCTAGAAGAATAATTGAAGAGAATGAAAGAAAAAACAAGCACTCCATAGCAAGCTAGCTTCCATGAAGTGAATGAAATCTGCAAAATGGCAAAATAAGAAAGTTAGAAATAGGTGACTAGAATAAGAAGACTAGAACAAGAAGAGTAGAATAAGAAGAAGACTAGAACAAGAAGTATATGTCATTTATGAGCTAACTTACGTGAAATGAATCATATATGAGCTAACTAAGTTGAAATGGGTCGTTTATGAGCTAGCTAAGGTGAAATGGATCATTTATGAGCTAACTTAGTTGAAATGGGTCGTTTATGAGCTAACTAAGGTCAAATGGATCGTTTTTGAGGTAACTAAGGTGAAATGGATCTTTTTTAGCTAACTTAGGTGAAATGGATCATTTATGAGCTAACTTAGTTGAAATGGATCGTTTTTGAGCTAACTTAGGTGAAATGGATCATTTATGAGCTAATTTAGTTGAAATGGATCTTTTTGAGCTAACTTAGGTGAAATGGATCATTTAAGAGCTAATTTAGGTGAAATGGATCGTTTTTGAGCTAACTTAGGTGAAATGGGTCGTTTATGAGCTAAATTAGTTGAAATGGATCGTTTATGAGATAACCTAGGTAAGATGGGTCATTATGGTAAGCATTGGAGGAAATAAAGCTATGTCTAGGTCTTTATGCATGTGTTAAGCAAAACACTAGATAAACTTACCATGATCCAGGAGGTGTAGGAGCGGCCTGGCCCGTGTCGGTAGCTGGAGAAGGATCGTGCGATGCTTGTCTAGAGTTACGCTGCACCAAAGATCATTTCCAATGTCTTGTTAGCATGATGACACTCAAATGTTAAGACTACCAAGTAATTTCCATTCAAATTAAACTCACCGTGGTCCCAGGAGCAACCACTGGCATCGGCGGAGCGGTCTGACTGGTCTTCTCGCACACAGACTGCACATTTGGTTTTGACGACTCAGTCATACTAGTTAGTAATGAGACAAACACTACGTGAATGTTTTGGCTAATCTGCAGAAGAAACTTACCACAAGGAGCTCGTACATGGCCCTTGCCTGCATGTCATTCCGTGCCCTCTCCTCCTCCAACATCTTTGTCGTCCTCTCCTCCAACTCCCGCTGCCTCTCCGCCGCCTCCGCCAGAAGTTTCTCCGTTCTATTCTTCTCAGTGTGCATCACGTCGATGTTGTGTGGGCAAAGGAGGTCTTTGAACTAAGGCAGATCCCATAAGCATGTTTTGTGAGTCCAGGCGTGCTTAGAATTATACCCCTTGAAGTACCCTGGACGCTCTGGATCTGGCTCGAGAGAGTTGAACTGATCCAGGGTCTGTTGGCCTGTCAATACAGGTGGTGCAGAGTTTTTGACAACTCTACCTCTGATGAAGTTCTTCTTGTCTTTCCTGAACTTATGGCGAGGATTCAGGAACTGTCTATGCATGTCGAAGCAAGAAAACTTGCGACCGGCCTGAAGCCAACAAAACTCAAGAGCTCCCTTGCATGTGGGGCACGGGAACCTTCCATGCACACACCAGCCAACGAATAGCGCATACGCCGGCAAGTCATGCGTCGAGTACATGTACCAGACACGCATTATGAAGTTCCGTTCGCTATAGGCGTCGTATGTCTTGAACCCATTATCCTAGGCTTCTTGCAATTCGTCCTTAAGCGGCTGCATGTACACATTCATATTTTTCCGCGGATAGTTGGGCCCTGGAATTATCAACGTTAGGAAAATGTTCTTTCTTTGCATAATCTGTCTGGGGGGAGATTGAGTGGAAAGACAAATACGGGCCAATAACTGTATTGGGCTGCCGTCATACCAAACACACTGAACCCATCCGTGCTGATGCCGACTCGAGGATGCCTCGGATCTGCCGCTTTGTCAACATGTAATTCATCAAACTTTTTCCACGCAACACCATCCGATGTGTGTACGATCATCAGATTCCCATCTGCATCTAGTTCGGTTCTTTTTCCCGTTTTGTGCCATGTCATCTGTCTGGCCGTCTGTGACACCCAAGTTTTTATTTGGATTTTTCAAAAGATTTTATTTGACTTGAGGGGAGTGATTTAAATTTTTCTTCAAGAGAACTCTCCCTCTTAAATATTTTTTTCTTTATGACAAAAGTTTTATTTGGATTCACCCAAGATCTGTCTTTGGTCTTGGAGGTTCTTGCTTTTCATTTGGGCTCAAGACAAAATACTTTTCACTTGGGAAATGCCTTTTGAAAATCTCTTTGAAATTTGCACTATGGCTTTTGGAATAACACTTTGCCACTTTCAACAATTCCTCCTTGCCATGGCCTTAGTACAAATCCACTCTCCTAACCCTTCCCTCATCTTTGGATCATGTTTGGCATCAAATCCAGCAAGTTGAACCTCCCCATGTGATCTTTTCCATTTAAATCTTATTCAAATAAATTTCTGTCTTCTATTCTAGCACTTGGAGATTTACAAAGGAACTCCATTCTCTGTTTGATTTTTGCCCCCAAACCTTTTTCCCCTCCTAGTCCTTTGAACCCTCAACCAAGATCCATGAAGATCCACTGGTCTTCAGTTCAAAATTTTCAAACTACACCTGCTGCAAGTTTGGACCAGATTTGTCAAATTTCGTGAAATTCATTCAAAACCTTCTCCAAAAATTCCAAGTAAAATCAGGCAGCCTCTGGGTGCATTGAGTGGTCATCTCACCAAGTTACAGCCCCAGAAAATTTATCTCATAGCCAAATCTTTCTGTCGAACACCTGCAGTGCATGGTCATTGTCAAGTTCAGAGTTTCAGAGATTCAGTTCAGTGCTCACTGTCGTTTTCTTCAGAGATGGTTGTCGATCTCGACAGTGCACCGATGTCGCCTTGCTCCTCGTCCCCTCGCCCTTGTTCCTGCACCGCACGAACACCTGGCACCTTGCGGGCGTCGGCGACGAGCAGCAGAAGGTGCACCGCCCCGTGACCGACGCCCGCGACGGCTTTGCGGACGCCAGCGGGAGACACGGCGCCGACGACGCCACCCAGCGCCGCCCAAACCACCGGAGCTCGCCGCGTGGCCTTCCACTCCCCCGAACGCGCTGCCACCCTCGTCGTGAACCGCAGGGCGCGGAGCGCGCTCTCTGCCGCCGTCGAGCCCGTGCGGTCACCTCACCGTGGACCGACGCCATTACGCCAAGACCAACTCCGTTCAGCTGTGGAATGACTCCAGTAACCTCCACTGATGCAGCCTGGCCACTCAAACCTCCTGCCAATCCACTGCTCCGCCGTAATTGCTCGCCAGAGATTCTCCGTTCACGGCCACCCCGTCGATCCGCCTATAAATAGAGGCCCCGAGCTTCAACTCGAGCACCCACCATCCCTGCACTCCCCCTAGAGCACGCCTAGCCACTGGAAGAGCCCCGAGGAGGTCTCCTTCCTCAACTCCGGCCGCCGCGACCCGCCACGGGATCCAGCCCGATTCGCCCCCGTGTGTGCTCCTCCGCCTCCCTTCTCTTGCCAGTAGCTTCACCATGCATCCCTCTTTCTGACCCACGCTTCAATTCGAAGTTTGCAGCCCTCCACCGGAGTCCCCCATCCTCACCCGAGCCGCCGTCCGCCGGAGATAGTGTCGCCGTCGTCGTGGTGCTCCCCGTTGGTCGGGTCCACCACCCACCGACGCGGAAGAAGACGCTGAAGCTCTTGGTACCCTCAGATCCTCCTAACTCGCCGTGGTTCGACGCCGGCGTCCACCGCAGTCTTCGGGCGCCGGCGAGCTTTTCAAACCTGACATGTGGACCCCGCATGTCAGCCTCTATTCTATTCTTTCGCGAACCGTTTTCTGTTGGCGCCTTCGGGCAAATACGCTTTCCCTCTTGAGCTTGCGCATTTCCAACTGAACCGTTTTCTGTTTTCTTAGTTAAAACCCTGGAACTTTTCTGTTTCATTACAGATAAGTCCCTGGACAGAAACCTTTATAACTTTTTAATAAAAAGGGATTTTTGAGTAATTCTTTTTCTGACAATCTTCAAATTTTTTCTAGTTTTTTATGGGATTTATTTGAAAAATATTTGGAGAAGTTTCTATGCACGTGTTGGTTTTCACGATAGTGCCCGTTTTCGTGATTGCTGTAGGTTCCGGAAGAGGTGACGGAGCCGCGAACTTCTCCGAGCTAGACTCCGACTTCTCCGAACCAGGCAAGCATGTTTGAACATTTGATATGGCAGATGTTTTGCATGTTCATGTGAAAGTTTGTGCGTGGCATGTGAGTGTCGGTAAATACCTCGTTGCTTGTAAGGCAACCACCCACATGTTCCAAAGTTGTGATGATCTCTGATGAGAGATGGCCTAATCATGTGGTGACATGAAGGGCAGCAAGGTGGTACTGTTGTAGCATACCAGCCTTGCGTCATCCGACTTTCTCCGACGTTAACGTGGACGGAGTCACGTTATCGTTCTTTTCCCCGCATGTTCCATAGTTGCGATCATCTCTGATGAGAGATGGCCTAATCATGTGGTGACATGAAGGGCAGCAAGGTGGTACTGTTGTAGCATACCAGCCTTGCGTCATCCGACTATTTCTGACGTTAACGTGGATGGAGTCACGTTATCGTTCTTTCCCCCTTCCGTGCTACCACATGTTTCATTTGCCAGGATGCGGCTTAGTAAGTTGGTAACCTCTTTCCGTGTACACACCAAACAGAGGGGCCGGGATGAAGGTACCTTGGCCCAGGATTAAAGCCAGTCATCCGGTCAGGGGGCATGGGTGTTTCCGGTTGGGACCGAGAGGGGGGGCACCCCCTTAGAGCGCGCGTATAGAAATTTGATCCCATGCTACGCGAGGTTGTAGCCTCCCCGTCTCAAGGTTTTTCTTGAACGTTGCCGAGGGTGATCCTTGGCTTCGGATGGTTGAATTGGGTGTGTACTGGTTAGACGTGTTTCTTCCAAAACACCGTAGACGGAACTAGTCCCTGTGACTACTGAAATCCGTTGGCTGTGGTTAGGTACAAACTCTGCAGAGTCAATTCCTTCCAAGTCATCGTATCCATGATCAAGTAGTGGAAACATTATATCCATATCTATCCGCGTGGAAAACTTGTCCCCGGCGAACAAGCTCAAGTGGTAAATCCAGATTTATTGTTATTCCTGTGGATGGACTAACTTTATAATTATCTCATGCTTGTGATAATTTATGTTCCCGAACTATTGTATTATTGAACTGCAATTTAAGCCCTTTATGTGACGTCGCGCAGACGTCCGACTGTGGCGTGTCCTTGTTTCTTACTTTAAATATAAGCCCTTTATGTGATGTCGCTCAGACGTCCGACTGTGGCATGCACTGTCTTTGTTTTCTGTTATAAGCCCTTTATGTGGTGTCGCCCCGACGCCCGACTGTGGTATTATTATTCTGCATTTTCCGCTCGAGGAGTCTTTTAGACACTCGTTTGGCACCAGTATTATTATTCTGCATTTTCCGCTCAAAGAGTCTTTCAGACACTCGTTTGGCACCAGTATTATTATTCTGCATTTTCCGCTCGAGGAGTCTTTCAGACACTCGTTTGGCACCAGTATTACTATTCTGCAGTTTCCGCTCGATTCATCATTCAGACCCTCGCTTGGCACCCAGTATTTATTATCTCTATGTCTGATCGCACTGGTTAACTTGTTCATATGCTTCATGTTTGCATTTGTTATACCTTTTGTCCGAACTGTCTTGCGAGTACTTTCATAGTACTCACCTGGCTTGTTGATTTGGCCAGATGTTGACGAAGGCGATCTCTTTGATGAAGAGTTTGATAGCGCGTCCGACGACTAGAGGAATACCAGTCAGTCCTGCGCGATCCCGGATTTTGGTCACTTGTATTATATACGCTTCCGCCACCCGCAATAAGTCTCCTCGAGCTTCACTCCGACGCTCGAAGAGCTGTAGTCTTCTGGAGTCTTATCACTCGCTTCGCGGTGATATTTCCACCACCGTTATCATCGTGAGTTAGTAGTTTGCCACCCTATCCACCGTCTTGTTTTATCGGCGTGCATGTAATAATTGTTGGGCAGTCTCCGCTCAACCTTGTATTATATTCAGTACTCCTGGTATTTTTCTTCTGTGACCAAGATATTGTCTACCAGTGAGAAGGAATTCTTCCTTACTGGTCCGTAAAAGGGATTGGTCTCTCAATACTTATTTTATTGAAAAACCGGTCGTGACAAGCTTGGTATCAGAGCCAGGCTGACTGTAGGAAGCCACTAGGTGCGATCGCTAATCGGTTATTAGCGTTTTTGTGCTTTTTCAGCATTTTGCAATTGTAGCTATTTTTTGTTGGTCATCATAAATTTATGACATGACTACTCAGAATTTTTGCCTACTTTTGTAGATGGCTGGCAGCAGCTGTGAGAATCGAGTGTTCACGAACGTGCCCGAGGGGTTTGTCAAGCTCCTCGTCTCCATCACCAAGCTCGCGATCGGGCCAGCAGCTCGCCCGGAGTTCACACTGTATCAGCACAAGCTCAGTGACGACGTGTCTATGCACCAAGCTGTGGTGCAATTCAAAGGAGGACGATCTGCAGCTCGCCACTTCCGTTTCATGGGAAGGGCCATGCCTACGGAGAGGCATGCCATGCAGATGGCTGCCCGTGAGGTGATAGCTCGCCTTCGGGGCATCCTTCCTACGATGAAGACTCGTCGCTACCGCTACCTCCCATGCCATGTGCCTTACACCAGCCACTATGCGTTCGCCTGCCATCGGGGAGAACGAGATGAAGCCATCGAGATGGTTGTGGAGTATCTCAAGGCTCTGGAGGAGTCTTTCGACAACCTCGTGGACGATCTTGTGGCTGCCCGCATGGACTTAGTCCGGGGCGGTCCTGCCAGCAGGAAGGAGCTTCTCCACACAGCGCCGCCTCTGACATTCGTCTCGTCTTCAGCCTCGTATGCACTGGCCGTTTTGGCCACTGCTCGCCGTCTACCTACCACTGAGGAGTTCGACCGAGTCATCGCTCCTACTCCAGTCAGAGCCGCACCGCCTGCCGCACCCGCTCTGCCACCTGTCGCTCCCACACCGTCACCACAGCGCAGCGTCACGCGCTAGGAGCCAGCTAGAGAGGAGGTGGAGGTTGATTCTCCTGGACCGCTGGGTCTTGCCATCGGCAAGGGGAAGGAGATCTTCACCATCTCCGACTGAGAGCGCCGAGTAGCCGCGTGTTATGTCTGCTTGTATGATGTGCTGTTTTATCTGTATGCTAGTTTGTATTGGTGTGTTTGCTGCCTTCTGGAGTAGTACGCTAGTTTTAAAATGACATGTCAGGAATGTGTACGCGCATCCTGAGTGCTGTATCGTGTGTTTGCTTTCTGCGTGTAAGATTTCTGTTAAGCAGTTCTTCTCCGTGCAAAATTGTATGTTTTCTTGAAAAACCATGAAGTCTTTCAAATTGTTGCCTTTGCAAGATTTTTCATGTGCTACACAGTTTTTCTCATGGGTTTTGCAAAATAATACCCCAGACTGGAAAAATGTCAAGCCCATGGACTCGCTCCATGCCCAATCAGCCAGAAGAGGTTTACGGGACACAGACCAGGAACAATTTCACTCAGGGTCAGTCTAGTCAACAAGACAGCGAAGCAGCCCTGTCTCAAGTATGCCGTCTCTTCGAGCAAAGCCAGCAACAGCACCAAGAGATGATGAATCATGTCATCAATATGGGAAACCACCGTGAACCCTATCAACCACATTCCAAGTTATCTGAGTTACAGAAGACTCGCCCCTCAACTTTTGCTCACACCGATAGGCCACTGGAAGCCGATGATTGGCTTCGTGAGATTGAAAGGAAACTGAATATTGCTCAGTGCTCAGATCATGAGAAGGTGCTTTATGCACCACACTACCTTACTGGAGCAGCCGCAGCATGGTGGGAAAACTTCCTACACATGCATCCCAGGGAACACAACATCAACTGGGAAGAGTTCAAGGAAGGCTTCCGTGGGGCACACATCCCCAGGAGCATCCTAAAGATCAAGAAGAGGGAGTTTGATGACCTGAAGCAGAGAGGCATGTCTGTGACAGAGTATAATGGTCAGTTTACCCAGCTGTCTCGTTATGCCTACGACGAGCACATGACAGAAAGCAAGAAGATGGAAAAATTCCTGGACGGCCTGGCACCAGCACTAAGAGGCCAACTGATTGTACACACCTTTCCAGATTTTAAGACTCTGGTGGACAAGGCCATTACCTTGGAAAATGAGCGCCGTAGTCTGGAAGATATCCGTAAGCGGAAGAGGGACAAGACGACTCTTTCCCGCAGCAACCGAGGCAAGACTGAGGTCCCAAGGATAGACGCAAGGAGATCCACGACTACTGGTCCAAAGCCCGTCGCACAGTTTCATGCCAGGGACAAGGAGTACACATACCGTCCAGGGGTCACCTGCTATGCTTGTGGTCAACAAGGGCATTATGCTAAACAGTGCCCCAAGCCAAGAGACTCGGCACCCAAGCCGAACAATGGTGGAAACAATCCAGCCCCCAAGCGCAACAATTTCAACCCCAACAACAACCACAGGAAGGGTCACCTGAACCATGTGACCAGGGAAGAAGCGCAGAATGCCCTAGACATCGTGCTCGGTACGTTCCCTGTCAACACAGTACCTGCCACGGTTTTGTTTGATTCTGGAGCTTCCCATTCGTTCGTTTCGAAGAGTTTTGTTTCGCAACATGGTTTACCGATACTTCCCTTGGAAAAATCTATGATCATCAAGTCCCCCGGAAATAAGCAAATCGCTCAGGGTTACTGCCAAGGAGTGGTCATTGAGTTTGAAGGACTACAATTCCACGCGAATCTCATCGTGTTGGAAAGTAAAGGACTGGATGTCATTTTAGGAATGGACTGGTTGACCACCAACAAAGGATTCATCGACTGTTTCAATCGGACAGTGATTCTCACTCACCATCACGGCAAGACAATAAGAGTTTCCGCTCAAGAAAGGCCAAGATCACAGCAACCAAACTGAACAAAATGGACATTGCAGAACTGAGAAAAGTTCCAGTGGTATGCGAGTTTCCTGATGTGTTCCCTGAAGAACTACCAGGCATGCCACCAGACCGAGAGATAGAATTCAGCATCGAACTAGCACCTGGCACCGCTCCCATCTATAAGAAGCCATATAGAATGGCACCCTCAGAATTGGTGGAGTTGAAGAAGCAGATAAAGGAATTATTGGACAAAGGATTTATTCGAGCCAGCTCCTCACCATGGGGTTCGCCAGTGTTGTTCGCCAAGAAGAAGGATGGGACACTGAGACTGTGTATAGACTATCGAGCCCTCAACATGGTCACCATCAAAAACAAATATCCGATGCCACGGATAAATGATTTGTTTGACCAACTCGCACAAGCCAAGGTATTTTCAAAGATTGATTTGAGATCGGGATACCACCAACTGAAGGTACGGACAGAAGATATCCCAAAGACAGCTTTCACTTCCAGATATGGGTTATACGAGTTTACAGTGATGCCTTTTGGACTAACGAACGCCCCCGCATATTTCGGCCACCTCATGAACAAAGTGTTCATGAAATTCATGGACAAATTTGTGGTGGTATTCATTGACGATATTCTGGTTTACTCAAGGACACCAGAAGAGCATGCTGAACACCTCAGAATTGTTTTGGGAGAATTGAGGAAACATCAGTTGTACGCCAAATTTAGCAAGTGCGAATTTTGGCTAAGACAAGTTGGTTTCTTAGGCCATATACTGAACCAAGAAGGCGTGGCCGTAGACCCATAAAAAGTCAAGGCCATACTGGACTGGAAGCCACCCGCCAACGTCACAGATGTGCGGAGTTTCCTAGGAATGGCCGGATATTACAGAAGATTTATTGAAGGATTCTCCACTGTGGCAAAACCAATGACACAGTTACTCAAGAAGGACAAGAAATTTGTATGGACGGAAGCATGCGAGCAGAGCTTCCAAGAACTCAAGAAGAAGCTGACAACCGCACCGGTCTTAACTGTGCCAGACATACACAAAAGTTTTGAAGTGTATTGTGACGCGTCCCGAAAAGGTCTCGGATGCGTACTAATGCAGGATGGCAAAGTTATCGCATATGCCTCCAGGCAGCTGCGAAAACATGAAGAAAATTACCCAACACATGACTTGGAGCTAGCAGCAGTCATACATGCACTCAAGGAGTGGAGGCTCTTTCTGTTAGGAAATCGCTGTGAAATATACACGGACCATAAGAGCCTCAAATATATTTTCACACAGCCAGAGCTGAATTTACGCCAACGACGCTGGTTGGAACTGGTCAAGGACTATGACGTCGGCATTCACTACCATCCAGGGAAAGCAAATGTAGTGGCCGATGCCCTTAGTCGAAACCCCAGCCCGGACAATGACGGTCAGCAAAATTTGAGGCATGAGTTTCAGCGAGAGTTCGCTAGGCTCAACATGATGTTAGTCTCCGAGGGCACCGTATCGAACCTGGAGATACAACCCACCCTGGTGGAACAAATCAAGAAGGCTCAACAGGGACATCCCAGCATCGAGGGTATAAATAAGAAAATGAACCTTGGTAAGGCTTCAGAGTTCGTCACAGACAGTGAAGGGACATTATGGTACGGAGACAGACTTTGCGTACCTAACATTGAGGAACTCAAGCAACAGATCTTGACGGAGAGCCACACCGCTCCATACTCGATCCATCCTGGAGGAACCAAAATGTACAAGGACATTCAGGAAAGATTTTGGTGGCACGGTATGAAAAGAGATATAGCCACATTTATTGCTTGTTGCGATTCATGTCAGCGCATCAAGGCCGAGCATCAAAAGCCAGCAGGGCTACTCCAGCCAAACAGGATACCGGAGTGGAAATGGGATGAAATAGGAATGGACTTCATTGTCGGATTACCCCGATCACAACGCGGAAATGACGCCATATGGGTCATCACAGACCGACTAACCAAGGTTGCTCATTTCATTCCCGTGAAGACTACCTACTCCACACAAAGATTGGCCAAACTTTATCTCGCCCGTATAGTTTGCCTGCACGGAGTCCCAAAGACTATAATATCAGACCGAGGCACGCAATTCGTCTCCAAATTTTGGGATCACCTACAACAAGCTCTGGGCACGCAACTAGCTTTCAGTACAGCGTACCACCCTCAGACTGATGGACAGACGGAACGTGTAAACCAAATCCTAGAGGATATGCTAAGAGCCTGTGTGCTCACCTATGGATCCAGTTGGGAAGAGAGTTTGCCGTATGCCGAATTTGCTTACAACAACAGTTACCAAGCCAGCTTGCAAATGGCACCCTTTGAAGCATTGTACGGACGAAGGTGTCGTACCCCACTGAATTGGTCAGAAACAGGTGACAGCTGTATCTTCGGCCCAGACATGCTTAAAGAGGCCGAGGAGAAAGTTAAACAAATCAGGGACAGACTCAAGACAGCACAGAGCCGACAAAAGAGCTACTATGATCAGAAGCATCGTGAGGTCAGCTTTGAACCCGGTGATTCCGTATACCTCCGAGTATCTCCTATGAGGGGTCTGCAACGGTTCAAAATAAAGGGGAAGCTAGCCCCAAGTTTATTGGACCATTTTGTGTAAAGGCACGAAGAGGCACAGTAGCCTACCAACTAGACCTACCCAAGGAGCTGTCAGACGTCCATGACGTATTCCACGTCTCATAGTTGAGGAAATGTGTGAGTAACCCGGAGAAGCATGTACCTCATGAGAACATTGATATGCAACCAGATCTCACCTACAGGGAGAGACCAGTAAAGATTTTAGAAGAGTCTGAAAGAAGGACCCGTCAGAAAACGACGAAATTTTTCAGGGTTCAGTGGAGCAACCACACTGAGGATGAAGCTACATGGGAAAGGGAAGATTTTCTCCGGGCAGAGTATCCATATCTATTTGAGGATCAGCAGAAATCTTGAGGACGAGATTTTTCCTAAGGGGGTAGGTGTTGTGACACCCAAGTTTTTATTTGGATTTTTCAAAAGATTTTATTTGACTTGAGGGGAGTGATTTAAATTTTTCTTCAAGAGAACTCTCCCTCTTAAATTTTTTTTTCTTTATGCCAAAAGTTTTATTTGGATTCACCCAAGATCTGTCTTTGGTCTTGGAGGTTCTTGCTTTTCATTCGGGCTCAAGACAAAATACTTTTCACTTGGGAAATGCCTTTTGAAAATCTCTTTGAAATTTGCACTATGGCTTTTGGAATAACACTTTGCCACTTTCAACAATTCCTCCTTGCCATGGCCTTAGTACAAATCCACTCTCCTAACCCTTCCCTCATCTTTGGATCATGTTTGGCATCAAATCCAGCAAGTTGAACCTCCCCATGTGATCTTTTCCATTTAAATCTTATTCAAATAAATTTCTGTCTTCTATTCTAGCACTTGGAGATTTACAAAGGAACTCCATTCTCTATTTTGATTTTTGCCCGCAAACCTTTTTCCCCTCCTAGTCCTTTGAACCCTCAACCAAGATCCATGAAGATCCACTGGTCTTCAGTTCAAAATTTTCAAACTACACCTGCTGCAAGTTTGGACCAGATTTCTCAAATTTGGTGAAATTCATTCAAAACCTTCTCCAAAAATTCCAAGTAAAATCAGGCAGCCTCTGGGTGCATTGAGTGGTTATCTCACCAAGTTACAGCCCCAGAAAAATTTATCTCATAGCCAAATCTTTCTGTCGAACACCTGCAGTGCATGGTCATTGTCAAGTTCAGAGTTTCAGAGATTCAGTTCAGTGCTCACTGTCGTTTTCTTCAGAGATGGTTGTCGATCTCGACAGTGCACCGATGTCGCCTTGCTCCTCGTCCCCTCGCCCTTGTTCCTGCACCGCACGAACGCCTGGCACCTTGCGGGCGTCGGCGACGAGCAGCAGAAGGTGCACCACCCCGTGACCGACGCCGGCGGCGGCTTTGCGGACGCCAGCAGGAGACACGGCGCCGACGACGCCACCCAGCGCCGCCCAAACCACCGGAGCTCGCCGCGTGGCCTTCCACTCCCCCGAACGCGCTGCCACCCTCGTCGTGAACCGCAGGGCGCGGAGCGCGCTCTCTGCCGCCGTCGAGCCCGTGCGGTCACCTCACCGTGGACCGACGCCATTACGCCAAGACCAACTCCGTTCAGCTGTGGAATGACTCCAGTAACCTCCAATGATGCTGCCTGGCCACTCAAACCTCCTGCCAATCCACTGCTCCGCCGTAATCACTCGCCGGAGATTCTCCGTTCACGGCCACCCCGTCGATCCGCCTATAAATAGAGGCCCCGAGCTTCAACTCGAGCACCCACCATCCCTGCACTCCCCCTAGAGCACGCCTAGCCACTGGAAGAGCCCCGAGGAGGTCTCCTTCCTCGACTCCGGCCGCCGCGACCCGCCACGGGATCCAGCCCGATTCGCCCCCGTGTGTGCTCCTCCGCCTCCCTTCTCTTGCCAGTAGCTTCACCATGCATCCCTCTTTCTGACCCACGCTTCAATTCGAAGTTTGCAGCCCTCCACCGGAGTCCCCCATCCTCACCCGAGCCGCCATCCGCCGGAGATAGTGTCGCCGTCGACGTGGTGCTCCCCGTTGGTCGGGTCCACCACCCACCAACGCGGAAGAAGACGCTGAAGCTCTTGGTACCCTCAGATCCTCCTAACTCGCCGTGGTTCGACGCCCGCGTCCACCGCAGTCTTGGGGCGCCGGCGAGCTTTTCAAACCTGACATGTGGACCCCGCATGTCAGCCTCTATTCTATTCTTTCGCGAACCGTTTTCTGTTGGCGCCTTCGGGCAAATACGCTTTCCCTCTTGAGCTTGCGCATTTCCAACCGAACCGGTTTCTGTTTTCTCAGTTAAAACCCTGGAACTTTTCTGTTTCATTACAGATAAGTCCCTGGACAGAAACCTTTATAACTTTTTAATAAAAAGGGATTTTTGAGTGATTATTTTTCTGACAATCTTCAAATTTTGTCTAGTTTTTTATGGGATTTATTTGAAAAATATTTGGAGAAGTTTCTGTGCACGTGTTGGTTTTCACGTTAGTGCCTGTTTTCGTGATTGCTGTAGGTTCCGGAAGAGGTGACGGAGCCGCGAACTTCGCCGAGCTAGACTCCGACTTCTCCGAACCAGGAAAGCATGTTTGAACATTTGATATGGCAGATGTTTTGCATGTTCATGTGAAAGTTTGTGCGTGGCATGTGAGTGTCGGTAAATACCTCGTTGCTTGTAAGGCAACCACCCGCATGTTCCAAAGTTGCGATGATCTCTGATGAGAGATGGCCTAATCATGTGGTGACATGAAGGGCAGCAAGGTGGTACTGTTGTAGCATACCAGCCTTGCGTCATCCGACTTTCTCCGACGTTAACGTGGACGGAGTCACGTTATCGTTCTTTTCCCCGCATGTTCCATAGTTGCGATGATCTCTGATGAGAGATGGCCTAATCATGTGGTGACATGAAGGGCAGCAAGGTGGTACTGTTGTAGCATACCAGCCTTGCGTCATCCGACTATTTCTGACGTTAACGTGGACGGAGTCACGTTATCGTTCTTTCCCCCTTCCGTGCTACCACATGTTTCATTTGCCAGGATGCGGTTTAGTAAGTTGGTAACCTCTTTCCGTGTACACACCAAACAGAGGGGCCGGGATGATGGTACCTTGGCCCAGGATTAAAGCCAGTCATCCGGTCAGGGGGCATGGGTGTTTCCGGTTGGGACCAAGAGGGGGGGCACCCCCTTAGAGCGCGCGTATAGAAATTTGATCCCATGCTACGCGAGGTTGTAGCCTCCCCGTCTCAAGGTTTTTCTTGAACGTTGCCGAGGGTGATCCCTGGCTTCGGATGGTTGAATTGGGTGTGTACTGGTTAGACGTGTTTCTTCCAAAACACCGTAGACGGAACTAGTCCCCGTGACTACTGAAATCCGTTGGCTGTGGTTAGGTACAAACTCTGCAGAGTCAATTCCTTCCAAGTCATCGTATCCATGATCAAGTAGTGGAAACATTATATCCATATCTATCCGCGTGGAAAACTTGTCCCCGCCGAACAAGCTCAAGTGGTAAATCCAGATTTATTGTTATTCCTGTGGATGGACTAACTTTATAATTATCTCATGCTTGTGATAATTTATGTTCCCGAACTATTGTATTATTGAACTGCAATTTAAGCCCTTTATGTGACGTCGCGCAGACGTCTGACTGTGGCGTGTCCTTGTTTCTTACTTTAAATATAAGCCCTTTATGTGATGTCGCTCAGACGTCCGACTGTGGCATGCACTGTCTTTGTTTTCTGTTATAAGCCCTTTATGTGGTGTCGCCCCGACGCCCGACTGTGGTATTATTATTCTGCATTTTCCGCTCGAGGAGTCTTTCAGACACTCGTTTGGCACCAGTATTATTATTCTGCATTTTTCGCTCGAGGAGTCTTTCAGACACTCGTTTGGCACCAGTATTATTATTCTGCATTTTCCGCTCGAGGAGTCTTTCTGACACTCGTTTGGCACCAGTATTACTATTCTGTAGTTTCCGCTCGAGGCGTCATTCAGACCCTCGCTTGGCACCCAGTATTTATTATCTCTATGTCTGATCGCACTGGTTAACTTGTTCATATGCTTCATGTTTGCATTTGTTATACCTTTTGTCCGAACTGTCTTGTGAGTACTTTCATAGTACTCACCTGGCTTGTTGATTTGGCCAGATGTTGACGAAGGCGATCTCTTGGATGAAGAGTTTGATAGCGCGTCCGACGCCTAGAGGAATCCCAGTCAGTCCTGCGCGATCCCGGATTTTGGTCACTTGTATTATATACGCTTCCGCCACCCGCAATAAGTCTCCTCGAGCTTCACTCCGACGCTCGAAGAGCTGTAGTCTTCTGGAGTCTTATCACTCGCTTCGCGGTGATATTTCCACCACCGTTATCATCGTGAGTTAGTAGTTTGCCACCCTATCCGCCGTCTTGTTTTATCAGCGTGCATGTAATAATTGTTGGGCAGTCTCCGCTCAACCTTGTATTATATTCAGTACTCCTGGTATTTTTCTTCTGTGACCAAGATATTGTCTACCAGTGAGAAGGAATTCTTCCTTACTGGTCCGTAAAAGGGATTGGTCTCTCAATAATTATTTTATTGAAAAACCGGTCGTGACACCGTCTCTTCGACCATGAAAAGACGTTGTAGTCTTGGTACGATTGGCATATACCGAAGAACACTAACGGGGATTTTGGTCTGTGTCTTCTCACCCATACCGTTGTCTACCACAACATACCTGGAAGACTTGCAAATGGGACAATAGTTCAAGTCCGCATAGTCAAGCCTAAACAAGACACATCCTTTCTCACAGGCATGTATCTTCTCATAGGGCATCTTCAGTGCACGGAGGATTTTGTCCGACTGGTACAGGTTTGCAGGCATTACATGGCCTTTGGGTAGAAAGCGTCCAAATACTATCATCATTGCATCGTAGCATTCTTTGCCCAAGTTGAATTGAGCCTTCAGAGCCATTACTTGTGAGATGGCATCCAACTGACAAAGCTCAGTGTGCTCATGGAGCGGACGTTTTGAAGACTCCAACATTTCATTGAAGGCCTTTGCAGATTCCTCCATCTCCTCGTCCGAATCCCGAGCATCATCGAAGTCTTGCACCATGTTTTCCATCCCGGTACCATGCTCGTCGGTGCGACGACGATCCACCTCAGCTCGGTCTCGTTGGGCAGACTCACCATGAAATGTCCACACCGTATAATCGGGCGTAAAACCACTCTTCTGCAAGTGTTTGCCCATTTCAGCCTCTGTCCTCTTTTCCCAATTGCCGCACCGTAAACAGGGGCACCCGGTTTTCCTCTGGCCATTTGCAAATGCGGCTTGCACAAACCCCTTGGTTTTTGTGAACCATTCAGTGCTCCATTTGTTCTGACTAGTGTGACCGGTGTACATCCACACACGATCACTCATCTTGACTTTCAGAGCTACTAGACACACAACAAATATATATATATATATATATAATTCACCATGTATATATTCATCAGTTGATCTACTTTGTCAATTTTATTACGTCCATGCAACCTACACTCTAATAGGTAATGATAGGTCCTAATCCCACCCGAGTATGTTTAGATTGGGTTCATTTTCCCATGCTATGCTCCGGATCCTACGCAAAATTTCGGCAGCACCTCCCCGCTGTTATCCTGATACACGTCTCTGCAATAAACAGAGAGGATGTGTACCCGGAGAACAACAGGGGAGGCACTGACGAAACTTATGCGTCAGATCCGGAGCAAAGCATATGGGAAAACGAATCCAATCTAAACATACTCGGGCTGTCCATGGATAGCGTTGGACAATTCGAAAGAATCAAGGTTATAAATATGCAAATGCATGCATATTTATAACTATGACGCTTTCGAACGGGAGACACATATTGGTTACGCATACTGATGATTCAAGACACATATATAGCTAGCTATCAAGTTTCATCGGCACGAACACCGGAACAGAGCAAATAATTAACAGGGGAGGAGGACATGTCATTTGTGCTCACCCACGAACGAAGGGGCAGAGCTCGTCAAACGCACGGCGAGGTCGTCGACCACCAAACCTCGCAGCGATGAAACAACTGCACATTTAAATCTACCCGATCAACACAATTATATATGATGTTTTCATAACAAAATCGAAAAATATATGACCTAACTAATAATTCACAAATATATGACCCCATCGGCCTCTGCAAGTCCAAAGAACACCTTTTCGGGAGGTGTCGGGGGTCGGGGTGTCGTGTCGGTGTCGGGGTGTCGTGTCGGGGTCGGGGTGCTGTTTCGGGGTCGTGGGGTCGGGGTGTCGTGTCGGGGTCAGGGGGTTAGGGGGTCGGGTGTCGGGGTGGAGTCGGGGTCGAGTGTCGGGGTTGGGGGGTCAGGCGGTCGGGTGTCGCGGTGTCGTGTCGGGGTCGGGGTGTCGGGATGTGGTGTCGGAGTCGGGGTGTCGGGGTCAGGGGGTCAGGGGGTCGGGGGGTCGGGTGTCGGGGCTTCATGTCGGGGTCGGGGTGTCGGGGTGTGGTGTCGGGGTCATGGGGTCAGGGGGTCGGGGTGTCGTGTCGGGGTCGGGGTGTGGTGTCGGGGTCGGGGTGTCGGGGTCAGGGGTCAGGGGTCAGGGGGTCGGGGTCAAGGGGTCAAGGGGTCGGGGTGTTTCCTTCTATCCTTCTTCTTCTTTCTTTCTCTTCTTCTTCTTCTTCTTCTTCTTCTTCTTCTTCTTCTTCTTTCCTTTCTTCTTCTTCTTCTTTCATCTTTTTTCTACTTTTTTACTTCTTTTCGTTTCTTCTTTTCTTCTTCTTCTACTTCTTCTACTTCTTTTCTTTTTCTTCTTTTTACATCTTTTTTGTACTTCTTTTCTTTTCTTCCTTTCTTCTTCTTCTACTTCTTTTCTTCTTTTTCTTTTTTCATCTTTTTTCTACTTCTTCTCTTTTCTTCTTCTACTACTTCTTCTACTACTTCTACTTCTTCTCATTCTTTTCTAACACTAACACTAACACAATCTAGCACTAACAATTTAACAGAAAAAAATGAAAAAATAGAAAAAAAAAAGAAGTAGTCCCTCACCGGAGCAATGGGACGGTCGGCGGGGGCGGTGGCGGGGGGCGCCGGGCGGCGGGGGCAGCGCCAGGCGGCGGGTGGCGGGGCGACGGGGCGTCGGCGGCGGTGGCGGGGCGGCGCCGGGCGGCGGGTGGCGGGGCGACGGGGCGTCGGCGGGTGGGGTGGGGGCGGAGGGGTGGTGGGGCAACGTGCCAAGCAGGTGCGGGGGCGAGGGCGGCGGCGGGCGGCGGCGGGGGCGGGGGCGGCGGCGGCGGCGGTGGACGTGGGATCTGGTGGCGGGGCGCGTCGGGGAGGAGAGAGGGAGAGAAGAGAGAGTAACGGGCGGGCGGTGGGGGCCGTTAGTTAGTCTGCTCTTTGCCATCCGCCAATCTTTGTCGTCCGCCTTTATCTCTCTTTGCCGTCTGCTAGCAGACGGCAAAGAGGTGGGGCGTTAAGTTTTTCTAAACGGGCGGGGGGGTGGGGGCCACCTCTCTCTTTGCCGTCAGCCAGCGGACGGCAAAGATTCTTTGCCGTCCGCTGGCTGACGGCAAAGAGCCGGCAGATGGCAAAGGCCTGTTTTGTCGTCTGCCGTTTCTTTGCCGTCTGCTTTTGGGTAGCTGACGGCAAAGAGCTGGCAGATGGCAAATTAGCTGATTCCAGTAGTGACAGGACTCCGGGAACCCGGGCTGTAGCAGGCTAGGCAGGACTCCGGATGTCACCGCGTGACATTTCGCCGAAGGGACAGACACAGGAACGAAGTGCAACACATGCCGGCCAGTCAAGTGTTCCAAAGCAGTATTGCTGGGCTAGCAGGACTCCGGTGAACCGGGCTGTAGCGGACTACTATGGCTCATGGAAGCACAAGACTACATTTCCCCATAAGAGAGGCAACCAAGGATAAACAACTAGGTTGTCGGATCCCACACATACCAAGCATTTCAATCATACACACAATATGCTCGATATGGGCAAATACAACATGGCATCACAACAAGACTCTACGACTCAGAGTATTTATTCATTAGGCTCCGAAGAGCCAGATATTACAAACATGGGTCTCTCGACCCAGCATTCAGAGCATAGAAGTAAAACACATGCGGAAGCTTAACATGTCTGAGTACAGACATCTACAAATGAAAAAGGCTGAAAAGCCTGACTATCTACAAGATCCTGCCGAGGGCACAAGATCGTAGCTGAGGTAACAAGCTAAACGTCGAAGTCCAAGCGGTACAACTAGCGAGACTGAAGTCTCTCTCCAAAAACGTAAAATAGGCAAACGTGAGTACAAATGTACCCAGCAAGACTTACATCAGAACTAGCTACATATGCATTAGTATCAACGAAAGGGGTGGTGGAGTTTGACTGCAGCAAGCCAGCTTTGACTCAGTGGCTATCCTAAGCTATGACTGCAAGTAACTCTTTTGAGGTGGCGCACACGAGTCCACATATTCACCATATCAATACACCACTTTGGATCCGCTCTCGTCTCCCTACGAGAACGCCATCCATAGCACTCACGCTTATCTTGCGCATTTTAGTGTATCCACTTTCACTTGTCTATGAACTATACAGGCAACCCAGAAGTCCTTTTCCGTGGACACGGCTATTCGAATAGATGATGTTAACCCTACAGGGGTGTACTTCTTCACACACGCTCTCGCCACTTACCACCATGTACACGTCGTGTATCTCGGCAACCTTCAAGCGGAAGCTTGGCGACGGAGTCGGCCACGACCTGACTAACCACACACGTCTCTCATCCAGGTTTATCGCCTATTCGGGTTCCATCCGCAAGGAGATCCGGCCGGGGTGTCGCTCACGGCACCAAACGATGTGTGCAGGGTTCCCAGGCCCACCTCGACGGATGGATCTACGCTTGGTACACCGTGCCACGGTGCCTAGTCTGTCCCAAGCCCACCTGTACCGGGTACCACTTGGTAGATTACTAACACAACCTACAAACACCAGAAACTAGTTGCAACTCCTGGACAGAGATCAGGTTGATTAATAAGTCGAGAGGGGTCGAGTTACCGGAACCCAATGTGTGGTAGTAACTGTTCATGGATCACAAACACAGAACTCAGTTCTTGAGGACAGTTTCAATGAGACAACCCACCATGTACTCCTACATGGCCTCTAACTGCTACGTTTACCAAATCGTGTTCACACACTTAGCTCTCAACAGTAGGACATGCTCACCACATTCCAATCCATCCCCGATGAATCGGACCTGACTCAACTCTAAGAAGTAGCAGGCATGACAAACAAGCATGAATGAGTAGGCACATCAGGGCTCAAACAACTCCTACTCATGCTAGTGGGTTTCATCTATTTATTGTGGCAATGACAGGTCATGCAGAGGAAAAGGGGTTCAACTACCGCAGCATGTAACAGTTGAATCGATGTTGTCCTAATGCAGTAAAAGAGAGCAGGAGCGAGAGAATGGGATTGTATCGGAATGAACAAGGGGGTTTTTGCTTGCCTGGCACATCTGAAGATATATAACTCTTCATCAGTGTCATCGGACTCATCGTCGAAACCACGTCTACCGAGAGGGGACAAACACCGACAACAGAGAAGGAAACACAATCAATGCAATCCACAGTATGATGCATGATCATGACATAGCAAAATGAGTTTGTTGGGCTAATGCAACTACAGCCAGATGGGTTTGAGCCATTTTGAACCAAAGATTCAACCCCAAACTGTCACGACCGGTTCTTCAATAAAATAATTATTGAGAGACCAATCCCTTTTATGGACTAGTAAGGAAGAATTCCTTCTCACTGGTAAACAATATCTTGGTCATAGAAGAAAAATACCAGGAGTACTGAATATAATACAAGGTTGAGCAGGGACTGCCCAACAATTTATTACATGGACGCCGATAAAACAAGGCGGCGGATAGGGTGGCATAACTAATAACTCACAATAATAACGGTGGTGGAAATATCACCGCGAAGCGAGTGATATGACTCCTGAAGACTACAGCTCTTCGAGCGTCGGAGTGAGGCTCGAGGAGACTTATTGCGGGTGGCGGAAGCGTATATAATACAAGTGACCAATATCCAGGATCGCGCAGGACTGACTGGGACTCCTCTAGGCGTCGGACGCGCTATCAAACTCTTCATCCAAGAGATCGCCTTCGTCAACATCTGGCCAAATCAACAAGCCAGGTGAGTACTATGAAAGTACTCGCAAGACAGTTCGGACATAAGATATAACAAATGTAAACATGAAGCATATGAACAAGTTAACCAGTGCATTCAGACATAGAGATAATAAATACTGGGTGCCAAACGAGGGTCTGAATGACTCCTCGAAAGGAAACTGCAAGAATAGTAATACTGGTGCCAAACAAGGGTCTGAATGACTCCTCGAGAGGAAAATGCAAGAATAATAATGCCACAGTCGGGCGTCGGGGCGACACCTCATAAAGGGCTTATAGTAGAAAATAAAGGCAGTGCATGCCACAGTCGGACGTCTGAGCGACATCACATAAAGGGCTTATATTGCAAGTAAGAGACGAAAACATGCCACAGTCGGACGTCTGAGCGACATCACATAAAGGGCTTATATTGCAGCTCAATAATACAGTAGCTCGAGAACATAAATTATTACAAGTACGAGACAGATATCAGGTTAGTCCATCCACAGGAATAACAATTAAACTGGTTTACCACTTAAGCTTGCTCACCGGGAATAAATTTCTACGAGGATAGATACGGATATACTGATCACCCTACTTGATCATGGATACAATGACTTGGAAGGAATTGACTCTGCAGAGTTTGTACTTAACCACAGCCAACGGATTTCAGTAGTCACGGGGACTAGTTCCGTTTACGGTGTTTTGGAAGAAACACGTCTAACCAGTACACACCCATTCAACATTCCGAAGCCAGGGATCAACCTCGCGTAGCATAGGATCAAATTTCTATACGCGCGCTCTAAGGGGGTGCCCCCCCTCTCGGTCCCAACCGGAAACACCCATGCCCCCTGACCGGATGACTGGCTTTAATCCTGGGCCAAGGAACCATCATCCCGGCCCCTCTGTTTGGTGTGTACACGGAAAGAGGTTACCAACTTACTAAACCGCATCTTGGCAAAGAAACATGTGGTAGCACGGGAGGGAAAAGAACGATAACGTGACTCCGTGCACGTCAACGTCAGAAATTGTCGGATGACGCAAGGCTGGTATGCTACAACAGTACCACCTTGCTGCCCTTCATGTCACCACATGATTAGGCCATCTCTCATCAGAGATCATCGCAACTTTGGAACATGCGGGTAGTTGCCTCACAAGCAACGAGGTACTCACCGACACTCATATGTCACGCACAAACTTTCACGCAAACATGCAAAACACCCATCATATCAAAGGTTCAAACATGCTTGCCTGGTTCGGAGAAGTCGGAGTCTAGCTCGGCGAAGTTCGCGGCTCCGTCACCTCTTCCGGAACCTACGGCATAACGAAAACGGGCACTAACGTGAAAACCAACGCGTGCATAGAAACTTCTACAAAAATTTCCCAAGTAAATCCCATAAAAAACTAGACAAAACTTTAAGACCGTCAGAAAAAGAATCACTCAAAAATCACTTTTTATTAAAAAGTTATAAAGGTTTCTGTCCAGGGACTCATCTGTAATGAAACAGAAAAGTTCCAGGGTTTAAACTGAGAAAACAGAAAACGCTTCGGACAGAAATGCGCCAGCTCAAAAGGGAAAATGTATTTTGCCCGAAGGCGTCAACAGAAAATGGTTCGAGGGAGAATAGCACAGAGGCTGACATGGGGGGTCCACACGTCAGGTTTAAAAAGGCTCGCCGGCGCCCGAAGACTACGGTGGACGCCGGCGTCGAACCACGGCGAGTTAGGGGGATCGGAGGGTACCAAGAGCTTCAGCGTGTCCTTCCGCGTCGGTGGGTGGTGGACTTGACCGTCGGAGAGCACCACGTCGACGGCGACACTTTCTCCGGCGGACGGTGGTTCGGGTGATGGTGGGGAATTCCGGTGGTGAGCTGCAAACCTCGAATTGAAGCGCGGGTCAGAAGAGTGGATGCATAGGGAAGCTACTGGCAAGAGATGGGAGGTAGAGGTGCACGCACGGGAGTAAATCGAGCTAGATCCCGTGGCGGGTCGCGGCGGCCGGAGTTGAGGAAGGAGACCTCCTCGGGGCTCTTCCAGTGGCTAGGCGTGCTCTAGGTGGAGTGCAGGGATGGTGTGGGTTCGAGTTGAAGGTCGGGGCTTCTATTTATAGGCGGATCGAGGGGGTGGCCATGAACGGAGAATCTCCGGCGAGCAATTACGGCGACGTTGTGGATGAGCAGGTGGTTTAGGTGGCCAGGCAGCATCAGTGAGGTGTACTGGTGCCGTTCCCCCGCAAATCTCGGTTGGTCTTGGCGTAATGGCGACGGTCCACGGTGGGGTGGCCGCACGGGCACGACGGCGGCAGAGAGCGTGCTCCGCGCCCTGCGGTTCACGACGAGAGTGGCAGCGTGTTCTGGGGAGTGGAAGGCCACGCGGCGAGCTCCGGTGGCTTGGGCGGCGCTGGGTGGCGCCTTCTGAGCAGCGCCTCCCTCTGGCGGCCGCAAAGCCGCCGCTGGCGTCGGTCACAGGGCGGCGCACCTCTTCCTGCTCGTCGCCAACGTCCGCAAGGCTCCAGGCGCTCGTGCGGTGCAGGGACAAGGGGGAGGGGACGGGGAGCAAGGCGACATCTGGGCACTGTCGAGATCAACAACAAGTTCTGAAGAAAACGACAGTAGCACTGAAATGTTCTCTGAAATTTACTGAACCTGATTTTGACAATGCACTGCAGGTGTTCGACAGAATGATTTGGCAATGAGAAAAAATTTCCTGGGGCTGGGACTTGGTGAGGTGACCACTCAATGCACCCAGAGGCTGCCTGATTTAACTTGGAATTTTTGGAGAAGGCTTTAAATGAATTTCACCAAATTTGACAAATCTTGTCCAAACTTGCAGGAAGTGTAGTTTGAAAAATTTGAACTGAAGACCAGTGGATCTTCCTAGATCTTGGTTGAGGGTTCAAAGGACTAGGAAGGGGAATTGGTTTGGGGGCAAAAATCAAAGCAGAGGTGGTAGCTCCTTTGTAAATCTCCAAGGTCTAGAATAGAAGGCAGAAATTTATTTGACAAGTTTTAAATGGAAAAATAATTATATGGAGAGGTACAACTTGCTGGATTTGATGCAAAACATGATCCAAAGATGTGGGAAGGTTTAGGAGAGTGGATTTTCACTAAGGCCATGGCAAGAGGGAATTGTTGAAAGTGGTAAAGGATCATTCCAAAAGCCATAGTGCAATTTCAAAGAGATTTTCAAAAGGCATTTTTCTCAAGTGAAAAGTATTTTGTCTTGAGTCAAAATAAAAAGGCAAGGACCTCCAAGACCAAAAGCAAGTCTTGGGTGAATCCAAAATAAAAAAGACTCTAAAAAAATATTGAAAGGGAGGTTTCTTTGGAAGAAAAATTTAAATCACCTCCCTCAAGTCAAATAAAATCTTTTGAAAAATCCAAATAAAATTTTGGGTGTCACAACACCTACCCCCTTAGGAAAAATCTCGTCCTCGAGATTTCTGCTGATCCTGAAATAGATATGGATACTCTGCCTGGAGGAAATCTTCCCTTTCCCATGTAGCTTCATCGTCAGTGTGGTTGCTCCACTGAACCCTGAAATTTTTTGTCGTTTTCTGATGGGTCCTCCGTTCAGATTCTTCCAAAATCTTTACTGGCCTCTCTCTGTAGGTGAGGTCTGGTTGCACATCAATGCTTTCATGGGGTACCTGCTTCTCTGGATTACTTACACATTTTCTCAGTTGAGAGACGTGGAACACGTCATGGACATCTGACAGCTCCTTGGGTAAGTCTAGTTGGTAGGCTACCGTGCCTCTTCGTGCCTTTATACAAAATGGCCCAATGAATCTCGGGGCTAGCTTCCCTTTAATTTTGAACCGTTGCAGACCCCTCATAGGAGATACTCGGAGGTATACGGAATCACCGGGTTCAAAGCTGACCTCACGATGCTTCTGATCATAGTAGCTCTTTTGTCGGCTCTGTGCTGTCTTCAGTCTGTCCCTGATCTGCTTAACTTTCTCCTCGGCCTCTTTAAGCATGTCTGGGCCGAAGATACGGCTGTCACCTGTTTCTGACCAATTCAGTGGGGTACGACACCTTCGTCCGTACAATGCTTCAAAGGGTGCCATCTGCAAGTTGGCTTGGTAACTGTTGTTGTAAGCAAATTCGGCATACGGCAAACTCTCTTCCCAACTGGATCCATAGGTGAGCACACAAGCTCTTAGCATATCTTCTAGGATTTGGTTTACATGTTCCGTTTGTCCATCAGTCTGAGGGTGGTACGCTGTACTGAATGCTAGTTGCGTGCCCAGAGCTTGTTGTAGGTGATCCCAAAATTTGGAGACAAATTGTGTGCCTCGGTCGGATATTATAGTCTTTGGGACTCCATGCAAGCAAACTATACGGGAGAGATAAAGTTTTGCCAGTCTTTGTGTGGAGTAGGTAGTCTTCACGGGAATGAAATGAGCAGCTTTGGTTAGTCGGTCTGTGATGACCCATATGGCGTCATTCCCACGTTGTGATCGGGGTAGTCCGACGATGAAATCCATTCCTATTTCATCCCATTTCCACTCGGGTATCCTGTTTGGCTGGAGTAGCCCTGCTGGCTTTTGATGCTCGGCCTTGATGCGCTGACATGAATCGCAACAAGCAATAAATGCGGCTATATCTCTTTTCATACCGTGCCACCAAAATCTTTCCTGAATGTCTTTGTACATTTTAGTTCCTCCGGGATGGATTGAGTATGGAGCGGTGTGGCTTTCGGTCAAGATTTGTTGCTTGAGTTCCTCAATGTTAGGTACGCAAAGTCTGTCTCCGTACCATAATATTCCTTCACTGTCTGTGATGAACTCTGAAGCCTTGCCAAGGTTCATTTTCTTCTTTATACCTTCGATGCTGGGATGTCCCTGTTGAGCCTTCTTAATTTGTTCCACCAGGGTGGGTTGTATCTCCAGATTTGATACGGTGCCCTCAGAGACTAACATCATGTTGAGCCTAGCAAACTCCTGCCGAAACTCAGGCCTCAAGTTTTGCGGACCGTCGTTGTCCGGGCTGGGGTTTCGACTAAGGGCATCAGCCACTACATTTGCTTTCCCTGGATGGTAGTGAATGCTGACATCATAGTCCTTGACCAATTCCAACCAGCATCGTTGACGTAAATTTAGCTCTGGCTGGGTGAAAATATATTTGAGGCTCTTATGGTCCGTATATATCTCACAGCGATTTCCCAACAGAAAGTGCCTCCACTCCTTGAGTGCATGTATGACTGCGGCTAGCTCCAAGTCATGTGTTGGGTAATTTTCCTCATGTTTTCGCAGCTGCCTGGAGGCATACCCGACAACTCTGCCATCCTGCATTAGCACACACCCGAGACCCTTTCGGGGCGCGTCACAATACACCTCAAAACTCTTGTGTATGTCTGGCACGGTTAAGACCGGTGCGGTTGTCAGCTTCTTCTTAAGTTCTTGGAAGCTTTTCTCGCATGCTTCCGTCCATACAAATTTCTTGTCCTTCTTGAGCAACTGTGTTATAGGTTTTGCCACAGTGGAGAATCCTTCAATAAATCTCCTGTAATACCCGGCCATTCCCAGGAAACTCCACACATCTGTGACGTTGGCGGGTGGCTTCCAGTCAAGTATGGCTTTGACTTTTTCTGGGTCTACGGCCACGCCTTCCTGGTTCAATATATGGCCTAGGAAACCAACTTGTCTTAGCCAAAATTCACACTTGCTAAATTTGGCATACAACTGATGTTCCCTTAAGTCTCCCAAAATAATTTTGAGATGCTCGTATGCTCTTCCGGTGTCCTTGAGTATACCAGAATATCGTCAATGAACACCACAACAAATTTGTCCATGAATTTCATGAACACTTTGTTCATGAGGTGGACGAAATATGCGGGGGCGTTTGTTAGACCAAAAGGCATCACTGTGAATTCATATAATCCGTATCTGGAAGTGAATGTTGTTTTGGGGATATCTTCTGTCCGTACTTTCAGTTGATGATATCCCGACCTCAAATCAATCTTTGAGAACACCTTGGCTTGTGCGAGCTGGTCAAACAAATCATTTATCCGTGGCATCGGATATTTGTTTTTGATGGTGACCATATTGAGGGCTCGATAGTCTATACACAGTCTCAGCGTCCCATCCTTTTTCTTGGCGAACAACACAGGCGAACCCCAAGGTGAGGAGCTGGCTCGAATAAATCCTTTGTCCAATAATTCCTTTATCTGCTTCTTCAACTCCACCAAGTCTGAGGGTGCCATTCTATAAGGTTTCTTATAGATGGGCGCGGTGCCAGGTGCTAGTTCAATGCTGAATTCTATCTCTCGGTCTGGTGGCATGCCTGGGAGTTCTTCAGGGAACACATCAGGAAACTCGCATACCACTTGAACTTTTCTCAGTTCTGCAATGTCCATTTTGTTCAGTTTTGGTTGCTGTGATCGTGGCCTTTCTTGAGTGGAAACCCTTATTGTCTTGCCGTGATGGTGAGTGAGAATCACTGTCCGATTGAAACAGTCGATGAATCCTTTGTTGGTGGTCAACCAGTCCATCCCTAAAATGACATCCAGTACTTTACTCTCCAACGCGATGAGATTCGCTTGGAATTGTAGTCCTTCGAACTCAATGACCACTCCTTGGCAGTAACCCTGAGCGATTTGCTTATTCCCGGGGGACTTGATGATCATAGATTTTTCCAAGGGAAGTATCGGAAAACCATGTTGTAAAACAAAACTCTTCGAAACGAACGAATGGGAAGCTCCAGAATCAAACAAAACCGTGGCAGGTACTGTGTTGACAGGGAACGTACCAAGCACGATGTCTGGGGCATTCTGCGCTTCTTCCCTGGTCACATGGTTCAGGTGACCCTTCCTGTGGTTGTTGTTGGGGTTGAAATTGTTGCGCTTGGGGGCTGGATTGTTTCCACCATTGTTTGGCTCGGGTGCCGAGTTCCTTGGCTTTGGGCACTGTTTAGCATAGTGCCCTTCTTCGCCACAAGCATAGCAGGTGACCCCTGGACGGTACGTGTACTCCTTGTCCCTGGCATGAAACTGTCCGACGGGCCTTGTATCAGTAGTCGTGGATCTCCTTGCTTCTGTCCGTGGAACCTCAGTCTTGTTTCGGTTGTTGCGAGCAAGAGTCGTCTTGTCCCTCTTTCGCTTACGGAGATCTTCCAGACTACGGTGCTCATTCTCCAAGGTAATGGCCTTGTCAACCAGAGTTTTCAAATCTGGAAAGGTGTGTACAATCAGTTGGCATCTTAGTGCGGGTGCCAGGCCATCCAGGAATTTTTCCATCTTCTTGTTTTCTGTCATGTGTTCGTCGTAGGCGTAACGAGATAGCTGGGTAAACTAACCATTGTATTCTGTCACTGACATGCCTCTCTGCTTCAGGTCATCAAACTCTCTCTTCTTGATTTTTATGATGCTCCTGGGGATGTGTGCCCCACGGAAGCCTTCCTTGAACTCTTCCCAGGTGATGTTGTGTTCACTGGGATGCATGTGTAGGAAGTTTCCCCGCCATGCTGCAGCTGCTCCAGTAAGGTAGTGTGGTGCATAAAGCACCTTCTCATGATCTGAACACTGAGCAATAATCAGTTTCCTTTCAATGTCACGAAGCCAATCATCAGCTTCCAGCGGCCTATCGGTGTGAGCAAAAGTTGAGGGGCGAGTCTTCTGTAACTCAGATAACTTGGAATGTGGTTGATAGGGCTCACGGTGGTTTCCCTTATTGATGACATGATTCATCATCTCTTGGTGCTGTTGCTGGCATTGCTCGAAGAGGCGGCATACTTGAGACAGGGCTGCTTCGCTGTCCTGTTGACTAGACTGACCCTGAGTAAAATTGTTGCTAGTCTGTGTCCCATAAACCTCTTCTGGCTGATTGGGCATGGAGCGAGTCCACGGACGAGACATTTTTCCAGTCTGGGGTATTATTTTGCAAAACCCGTGAGAAGAACTGTGTAGCACAAGGAAAATCTTGCAAAGGCAACAATTTAAAAGACCTCAAGGTTTTTAAGAAAACATAAACGATTTTGCACGGAGAAGAACCGCTTAGTTTATATCTTACACGCGAAAAGCAAACACACGATACAGTACTCAGGATGTGCGTACACATTCCTGACATGTTATTTAGACTAGCGTACTCCTCCGGAAGGCAGCAAACACACCAATACAAACTAGCGTACAGAGGAAACACATCATACAAGCTGACATAACACGCGGCTACTCGGCGCTCTCAGTCGGAGATGGTGAAGATTTCCTTCCCCTTGCCGATGGCAAGACTCAGCGGTCCAGGAGAATCAACCTCCACCTCCTCTCTAGCTGGCTCCTGGCGCGTAACGCTGCGCTGCGGTGATGGCGCGGGAGCGACAGGTGGTAGAGCGGGTGCGGCAGGCGGTGCAGCTCTGACTGGAGTAGGAGCGATGACTCGGTCGAACTCCTCAGTGGTAGGCAGACGGCGAGCAGTGGCTAAAACGGCCGGTGCATAAGAGGCTGAAGACGAGACGAAAGTCAGAGGCGGTGCTGTGTGAAGAAGCTCCTTCCTGCAGGCAGGACCGCCCCGGACTAAGTCCATGCGGGCAGCCACAAGATCATCCACGAGGTTGTCGAAAGACTCCTCCAGAGCCTTGAGATACTCCACAACCATCTCGATGGCTTCATCTCGCTCTCCCCGATGGCAGGCGAATGCATAGTGACTAGTGTATGGCACATGGCATGGGAGTTAGCGGTAGCGACGAGTCTTCATCGTAGGAAGGATGTCCCGAAGACGAGCTATCGCCTCACGGGCAGCCATCTGCATGGCATGCCTCTCTGTAGGCATGGCCCTTCCTACAAAACGGAAGTGGCGAGCTACAGAACGTCCTCCCTTGAATTGCACCACAGCTTGGTGCATAGACACGTTGTCGCTGAGCTTGTGCTGGTAGAGCGTGAACTCCGGGCGAGCCGCTGGCCCGATCGCGAGCTTGGTGATGGAGACGAGGAGCTTGACAAACCCCTCGGGCACGTTCATGAACACTCGATTCTCACAGCTGCTGCCAGCCATCTACAAAAGAAGGCAAAAATTCTGAGTAGTCATGTCATAAATTTATGATGACCAACAGAAAATAGCTACAATTGCAAAATGCTGAAAAAGCTCAAAAGACGGTAATAACCGATTAGCGATCGCACCTAGTGGCATCCTACAGTCAGCCTGGCTCTGATACCAAGCTTGTCACGACCGGTTCTTCAATAAAATAATTATTGAGAGACCAATCCCTTTTACGGACCAGTAAGGAAGAATTCCTTCTCACTGGTAGACAATATCTTGGTCACAGAAGAAAAATACCAGGAGTACTGAATATAATACAAGGTTGAGCGGGGACTGCCCAACAATTTATTACATGCACGCCGATAAAACAAGGCGGCGGATAGGGTGGCATAACTAATAACTCACGATAATAACGGTGGTGGAAATATCACCGCGAAGCGAGTGATATGACTCCTGAAGACTACAGCTCTTCGAGCGTCGGAGTGAGGCTCGAGGAGACTTATTGCGGGTGGCGGAAGCGTATATAATACAAGTGACCAATATCCAGGATCGCGCAGGACTGACTGGGACTCCTCTAGGCGTCGGACGCGCTATCAAACTCTTCATCCGAGAGATCGCCTTCGTCAACATCTGGCCAAATCAACAAGCCAGGTGAGTACTATGAAAGTACTCGCAAGGCAGTTCGGACATAAGATATAACAAATGTAAACATGAAGCATATGAACAAGTTAACCAGTGCGTCAGACATAGAGATAATAAATACTGGGTGCCAAAGGAGGGTCTGAATGACTCCTCGAGAGGAAACTGCAAGAATAGTAATACTGGTGCCAACCGAGGGTCTGAATGACTCCTCGAGAGGAAACTGCAAGAATAATAATGCCACAGTCGGGCGTCGGGGCGACACCTCATAAATGGCTTATAGCAGAAAATAAAGGCAGTGCATGCCACAGTCGGACGTCTGAGCGACATCACATAAAGGGCTTATATTGCAAGTAAGAGACGAAAACATGCCACAGTCGGACGTCTGAGCGACATCACATAAAGGGCTTATATTGCAGCTCAATAATACAGTAGCTCGAGAACATAAATTATTACAAGTACGAGACAGATATCAGGTTAGTCCATCCACAGGAATAACAATTAAACTGGTTTACCACTTAAGCTTGCTCACCGGGAATAAATTTCTACGAGGATAGATACGGATATACTGATCACCCTACTTGATCATGGATACGATGACTTGGAAGGAATTGACTCTGCAGAGTTTGTACTTAACCACAGCCAACGGATTTCAGTAGTCACGGGGACTAGTTCCGTTTACGGTGTTTTGGAAGAAACACGTCTAATCAGTACACACCCATTCAACATTCCGAAGCCAGGGATCACCCTCGGCAACGTTCAAGAAAAACCTTGAGACGGGGAGGCTACAACCTCGCGTAGCATGGGATCAAATTTCTATACGCGCGCTCTAAGGGGGTGCCCCCCCTCTCGGTCCCAACCGGAAACACCCATGCCCCCTGACCGGATGACTGGCTTTAATCCTGGGCCAAGGAACCATCATCCCGGCCCCTCTGTTTGGTGTGTACACGGAAAGAGGTTACCAACTTACTAAACCGCATCTTGGCAAAGAAACATGTGGTAGCACGGGAGGGAAAAGAATGATAACGTGACTCCGTCCACGGTAACGTCGGAAATTGTCGGATGACGCAAGGCTGGTATGCTACAACAGTACCACCTTGCTGCCCTTCATGTCACCACATGATTAGGCCATCTCTCATCAGAGATCATCGCAACTTTGGAACATGCGGGTAGTTGCCTCACAAGCAACGAGGTACTCACCGACACTCATATGTCACGCACAAACTTTCACGCAAACATGCAAAACACCTATCATATCAAAGGTTCAAACATGCATGCCTGGTTCGGAGAAGTCGGAGTCTAGCTCGGCGAAGTTCGCGGCTCCGTCACCTCTTCCAGAACCTACGGCATAACGAAAACGGGCACTAACGTGAAAACCAACGCGTGCATAGAAACTTCTACAAAAATTTCCCAAATAAATCCCATAAAAAACTAGACAAAATTTTAAGACTGTCAGAAAAAGAATCACTCAAAAATCACTTCTTATTAAAAAGTTATAAAGGTTTCTGTCCAGGGACTCATCTGTAATGAAACAGAAAAGTTCCAGGGTTTAAACTGAGAAAACAGAAAACGCTTCGGACAGAAATGCGCCAGCTCAAAAGGGAAAACGTATTTTGCCCGAAGGCGTCAACAGAAAACGGTTCGAGGGAGAATAGAACAGAGGCTGACATGGGGGTCCACACGTCAGGTTTAAAAAGGCTCGCCGGCGCCCGAAGAGTGCGGTGGACGCCGGCATCGAACCACGGCGAGTTAGGGGGATCGGAGGGTACCAAGAGCTTCAGCGTGTCCTTCCGCGTCGGTGGGTGGTGGACTTGACCGTCGGAGAGCACCACGTCGACGGCGACACTTTCTCCGACGGACGGCGGTTCGGGTGATGGTGGGGAACTCCGGTGGTGAGCTGCAAACCTCGAATTGAAGCGCGGGTCAGAAGAGTGGATGCATAGGGAAGCTACTTGCAAGAGATGGGAGGCAGAGATGCCCACACGGGAGTAAATTGAGCTGGATCCCGTGCCGGGTCGCGGCGGCCGGAGTTGAGGAAGGAGACCTCCTCGGGGCTCTTCAACTGGCTAGGCGTGCTCTAGGTGGAGTGCAGGGATGGTGTGGGTTCGAGTTGAAGCTCGGGGCCTCTATTTATAGGCGGATCGAGGGGGTGGCCGTGAACGGAGAATCTCCGGCGAGCAATTACGGCGACGTTGTGGATGAGCAGGTGGTTTAGGTGGCCAGGCAGCATCAGTGAGGTGTACTGGTGCCGTTCCCCCGCAAATCTCGGTTGGTCTTGGCGTAATGGTGACGGTCCACGGTGGGGTGGCCGCACGGGCACGACGGCGGCAGAGAGCGTGCTCCGCGCCCTGCAGTTCACGACGAGAGTGGCAGCGTGTTCTGGGGAGTGGAAGGCCACGCGGCGAGCTCCGGTGGCTTGGGCGGTGCTGGGTGGCGCCTTCTGAGCAGCGCCTCCCTCTGGCGGCCGCAAAGCCACCGCTGGCGTCGGTCACGGGGCGGCGCACCTCTTCCTGCTCGTCGCCGACGTCCGCAAGGCTCCAGGTGCTCGTGCGGTGCAGGGACAAGGGGGAGGGGACGGGGATCAAGGCGACATCGGGGCACTGTCGAGATCGACAACAAGTTCTGAAGAAAACGACAGTAGCACTGATATGTTCTCTGAACTTTACTGAACCTGATTTTGACAATGCACTGCAGGTGTTCGACAGAATGATTTGGCAATGAGAAAAAATTTCCTGGGGCTGGGACTTGGTGAGGTGACCACTCAATGCACCCAGAGGCTGCCTGATTTTACTTGGAATTTTTGGAGAAGGATTTAAATGAATTTCACCAAATTTGACAAATCTGGTCCAAACTTGCAGCAAGTGTAGTTTGAAAAATTTGAACTGAAGACCAGTGGATCTTCCTGGATCTTGGTTGAGGGTTCAAAGGACTAGGAAGGGGAATTGGTTTGGGGGCAAAAATCAAAGCAGAGATGGTAGCTCCTTTGTAAATCTCCAAGGGCTAGAATAGAAGGCAGAAATTTATTTGACAAGTTTTAAATGGAAAAATAATTATATGGAGAGGTACAACTTGCTGGATTTGATGCAAAACATGATCCAAAGATGAGGGAAGGTTTAGGAGAGTGGATTTGCACTAAGGCCATGGCAAGAGGGAATTGTTGAAAGTGGTAAAGGATCATTCCAAAAGCCATAGTGCAATTTCAAAGAGATTTTCAAAAGGCATTTTTCTCAAGTGAAAAGTATTTTGTCTTGAGTCAAAATAAAAAGGCAAGGACCTCCAAGACCAAAAGCAAGTCTTGGGTGAATCCAAAATAAAAAAGACTCTAAAAAAATATTGAAAGGGAGGTTTCTTTGGAAGAAAAATTTAAATCACCTCCCTCAAGTCAAATAAAATCTTTTGAAAAATCCAAATAAAATTTTAGGTGTCACACAAACTCATCTTATGAATTTATATAGTGCTTTATCATGTTTTGATATAAACAGCAGGGTTAAGTTGCTTTAACATGCATGAAACCAGTACAGATGGATAGATTGGATTTTTCTGATCATTTTTCATATATAAATTATTTCATTTGGAGTTACAGATTAATATCTATGAATTTTAGAAGTTTAGGGTATTTTCTAGAATTTCTTGAATAATAATAAATCCAGAAAATGAGTTATTGCGTCAGCACTGCGTCACTCTGACATTAGCTGGTCAACAGCGCCTAACCAGAGTCAAACCCGACAGGTGTGGCCCATATGTCAGTGACACAGGGGCTAAACCCGGTCAAACCCAATACTAATTGGGTTTGACCCTGCGGTAGGGCCCGCTGTCAGTGGCTGTTAGGGTGATTAGCTGGTTGGGTTAGCGCCTAATGACGTCCACGTCATCAGTCGCCGGAGTTTTGCCGGCGACGACCATTTCGCGCGGCGGAGATCGTCGGGACTCCGCTACGACCCAGGGTTTGAGGCGAGGTTTGCTCCTGCGTGCTCCTGGGAGCGAGCTGCATCGACAAGTGGTGGTGGCCGGAGCTTCGGTGGCTAGGATCAACGGCGGCGACCGAAACGGTGGCGGCCGGAGCTCGGGCGTTGGTGTTTTGCTGCTATAGCGTGCTAGCGGGTGAATGGATGCACTAGCGAGGCACTACAAGGTGCGGTGAGTGTGTTAGGCACCCGCGCGTGACCAAATGGTCAACAGAGTGATGCCGGCGTCGAGCTCGCGTGGTGGCGTGCTACGGTGAGCAAGGGGGCGGCGTCTACAATGAGCAAACGGAGCAGAGAAGAGGGGGGTTCGACGCAGGGGCTCACAGCGGATCCAGTAGAGGCAGCGGCGAGGCCGGGGACAGGCTGGAGCTAGCGAATCCCCGGTGAGGTCGTCGACGGCCAGAGGTTGAAGACGAGGTCGGGGACAACGCTGCAGGGATTCCGGCGGGGCGTGACTCGGTGGGGAGGAAGAGGGGGTCGAGGCGAAGCTTCGGAGCGCATCGACGAGGCGAGGAAGTGGCTCTGGGCGCGGTGGTGCTCGTCGGCGGCGCGCTCGGGCGTTCGCGGGAGAAAGAAACAGAGGGGGGAGGAGCACAGGGAGAGTGAGAGGGGTCGAGGCGGCTGCATGGCGTCACCAGAGAAGGCCAGGGCGTCGAGGGGGAGCGGCAAGCAGGAGGTGGCCGGGGCGCGTGTGCGCGCATGGCGGCCACACGCCCTGCCTACTAGCCTGGGGAGGAAGACGACAGGGGAGGTGGAGGTGGGCTGGGCCAGCGAGCTGGGCCGGCTACAGGTAGGTGGGCCAGGTAGTCCTTTTCTCTCTCTGCTCTATTTCTGTTTTCTTTTTTTTTCAGTATGTTTTGATTTAGTTCAAAGACGAAACCACTTTCAAATTCATGAGAATAATTGTGTGAACTAAATGGACTTATCCAAAGTCACACAACAATTTTCAAAATTATTGAACATATATTTATTATATAATAAATATAGATCCAATTCAAATATTTATTGGATTAATTCAAAGGCCCATAATAATTGTTTCTGAGATTCTAAAAATATTGGTTTGAATTTTATCCCTTGCCAATATTTCCAGAGATTAACAGGAACATTTCCTTGGACTAGCTAGTTTGAAGAGATTTTTAGTGTTGATTATTTTTAGAAGGTTTCTGAGGCTTTGAGAATTCCTCAATTCAATTTCATTTGAATTTAAACATGATGCTCACAAGGAAGCTAGCCTAGGTCAGACCAGAACTAGGGACGTGACAACTCACCCCCACTAAACAAGAATCTCGTCCCGAGATTCAAGACGAGAGGTAAAAAGTCAGAGGGAGTACAAGGCTAACTCGATCTTCATGATCCATTGCTTCAAATTGATCCTGGCGTCTTTGCTTTCGAGATCTTCATCCAACACGATGATGACAGACAGAAACTCTACAGGAATCGATCTCCTTGAAGATCGGGCACTCAAGATCAACTCATGGAGTGAGACGTTGGAACAACTCTTGAGTTGAGACAGTGGATGGAAAGAAACAGATGACATAGGTTTCAAGTAGCAAGGAGAAATTGACATGACTCCATAACGGGGCACCTCAGGGAGGGTGACTCATAGAATCATCACTTAAGTGGCAAAAAGAATTACTTTTGATACATAGATCGTTGAGACTTTTTATGCCAGCCTGAGGCAATTCACATTTGATCGTTTGACGGAGTTCGAGGGAACGGCATACTCGGACTAGGATGGATGATGTGGACTACCTTGTTGAAGACAACGCAAGGGATGACTTTGCTTGCGCGTGCTCTCAAGAACTTGAGCATTTCTATATTCATCAAGGTTTTACCAACATCCGCGGCATGGATCCCAGCAACACGACATACTACCATGATGACTAGTGATGGATGATGCGGATACAAAGGAAGATAACACCTTTCTCAGAGTTCCCCATAGCGAGGCTAAGGGAACAGAATCTGAATGATCGACCGAGAGACATTTAGCACTCCGCTTTCTAATGTTCTCCTTGATGTGCTAGCGTAATCCATTCATAGATATGGTTTGATATCTAGAACATCAAGTAAAAGGTCGGACTTCGGGAACACAAAAATCCATAAGGAACATCTATTGGAATAAATTCTACGAGATCCTTATGGGGAGGTGGCCAACTTCCTCAATCAAGATACTAAAATAATAGGCCTTCCCGCTGGGTGTGTTGGCCACGACATCCACTTTACCGGTTATCGAGAGGGCAATATTATAATTCTTGGGAAATGTTCCGACCATCATATCTGCCAGAGATTCAGATCTAGTTGGTGTCAGAATATTCCAGACTCATCAAGTCTAGAAAGAAAATTAAAGTTTGCAACACAAATCGACGAGAAGACGTTGCAAGATTCTCGGGAGATGGACTACGGTAGTAAGCTCCAAAACATGAGCTGGTTCTGCTACAAACATGTGAAGACGTTGTCCCAGACAAGCATGCCCACATGGTAGTCTTACAATGAAACACTACCGAGTTCTGGTTGGAAACCATCAACGAGGATATCGAAGTTCTTTCATAAGTCCGGATTAGCTCTTATGAAGGAACTCCTTCTCCTTGAACAAGTCAGTTAGTCGCTTGGTGTGCTAGGGATACATATAGAGTGAAGGTTGCAAGTCTCCAAACCACGGTATACTTCGCACATATGCATGACTGACTTGGGATGATTCCAGAGGAAGCAAAACAAACTTTCTCGAATTCACGGCGGCAACTTGCATCTAATGCACATGAATTAGAGTAAGTCACTTCTTTCATCCAACATATGCTTCATGAACGGAACACGAAGATAATGCTTATAAAGTTTCCAATACTAGCTGGATGTTCAACACGAGTCATGGAGAAGGTAGCAGTGTTGCTGATGGGCTCAACAACAATTCATCCAGGTTTCCATGGAGATGGAATTCCATAATTATGTGAACAAGTGATAGCATTGGTCGGACCCAAAAGATATAATGATGTATGCTCGAGGGATCAACCACGAGTAAGACAACATTATGAACATCGTTGGTTCTGATTTGATTTGATGATAGCCCATACTCAAATGAAAGTCTTGATACGACAATAGGTCCAACAACTGATCACAGGGACCAATCGATGAAGATATCATCTATCTTCAACACACGCAAATATATCCCTTGGAATGAACTAAGCTAGCAAGCTTTTATCTTCCAACTCTCCAAGTTATTGTTTGGCTTAACCAACTAGCTCAGGGGTATCCGACACGGATTCTTGGAGAAGGGGTGGTTACAGAAAACCAACTTGCTGACAACTCAACATAGCGGCCAGGTGACGACCTGGTGATACTTCCGAGAAGATATTCGGAAAATCACGATCCACCGGTATGTTGCTAAGCTCGAGAACAATCTTCCTTTTAAGGACAGGACGATATGATCAATTAGGCAAGGATTGACACAATCCTAACTCTAGATCGAAAGGTGCACCAGGGAAAATGGACTAGGTAGCACGATCCATCTTAGGATGATGATTCAATAACCAACATGCTAAGAATGAGAATATTGTCCATTAACTACCAAGCAATGGAGTTGCTAGGAGTATTGATTTCACACATCACAATTTGCTTGTCGGTATTCCGGTTATAATAACACAGAGACCGAGGAATGAACGATGATGGGGAGGAGTATCACTAAATCAATAATTCATAAGAGGTGGTGCAATTCTCATGACACTCTTGACATAAAGATGGTAACACTCCAAGGTAGAACAGAACAAAACTGGATTGGCATTTGATCTGTGGAATACAACTACTTTGACCCCATCCTAGAAATGGACGAGGTACTGGAGTTTGTTTCTCCTAGTCATTCCGGAGTGGAATGGCTTGGCGGACCATAAGAGTAAAAGGCATCGATGAACAAGGATGCACAAATACTCGTAACTATCAACTGATACACGAGGGCTGGAATACAACTAGAGAGGGGCAACTCAAAGGAACATATATCTTTCTGAGTTGTGGATGCATAGATTAGTATGTCGAACGAGTTCAACATATTTCTTCCGGATAACCCATGCAGAAGAAGAAGGACTGGCAGATTCACAATTTGAATGGAGAACTCGTCAAGGGCACTCTAGTTGTGATCTTTTGGTTCAAGAGAACTTTTGTCATAAGCAGTTCATGGTATTTGGAAGAAGGAGATACCACAGACCTCAAGGACTAATGCAAAGGTTACTAATATCCTAAAGGAACTAGCAAACACTAACAACATGAAGTAGGGTGAATCTCGGGTTCAAAACCCAGGAGTAGAATACCTACTAACTAAATGGCATCACGGGATGCTTTCAACAATGGTGGCCAGAATCATCACACTGGGAACACAACACATGGCTAGATTACTAGGTGACTCCCTAAAACACATAGGGTCATATAATAGCTCCAACATATATGTTGAGGCAATAGAGTACCTCAACTCACCGATTAGTGTGGTTGAACTGGCCCAAATGAATATTGGGAACGGAAAGAAGGGAGTTGCAAATGCATCAGACTATTTAGAAACCTGGGATGACTCGGACAGCATAGCGGCTGTAAATGCTCAAAAATATTTGAGACATCCTGCAAAATGGTGGCATAACCACTCAACATCACAATATCAATGTTCTAAGATCAACTAAGAACACATGGAAGTAGTAGAAACTGAACTGGGGCTTGAATCCATCAATCCTACGAGTCTACGTATTAGTAACACGTGATCCTGATAGAAAGATGAGAAGCCTAGTTCTTAATCCCCATAGAAGAGAAGAGGATGACTCAGATCAGAAGGGCATAAGGTAAAGGAGTAAAAAGAGCCTTACGTTCCCTTCCACAATCAATTCCCTTATATAACTAAAGCATTTCTAGACTCAACTTCGACCAGTTTGGCTTGGTAATCCTACAGGCAGTCAGGCTCTGATACCAAAGCTATCAAGACCCTGATTCTAAGTCACACCGATCTAGCCTGTAACACCTCATATCACTTTGCGGCCTCACGCACGGTATTCCCACGGGTGTCGCCTTACCATGGCCCGGGACCGTTTGCGCCTTTTGGCTCACGTATATGATGGTGTCGCTAGCATTCATATGACAGAGAACCCGGGCCGACATGGCTAGTCGTGAACCCAAAGTGGCACTAACTTACGGGGACAGGCATACATGAATCAACATCGAGCATGTCGGTCAGCAGCATGTGAATCCGGGCTGTAGCACTGGGCTAACAGGACTTCGGGAACCCGGGCTGGAGCAGGCTAGGCAGGACTCCGGATGTCACCGCGTGACATTTCCCCGAAGGGACAGACACAGGAACAAAGTGAAACACATGCCGGCCAGACAAGTGTTCCGGAGCAGTAGTGCTGGGCTAGCAGGACATCGGTGAACCGGGCTGTAGCGGACTACTATGGCTCATGGAAGCACAAGACTACATTTCCCCATAAGAGAGGCTACCAAGGATAAACAACTAGGTTGTCGGATCCCACACATACCAAGCATTTCAATCATACACACAATATGCTCGATATGGGCAAATACAACATGGCATCACAACGAGACTCTACGACTCAGAGTATTTATTCATTAGGCTCCGAAGAGCCAGATATTACAAACATGGGTCTCTCGACCCAGCATTCAGAGCATACAAGTCAAACACATGCGGAAGCTTAACATGTCTGAGTACAGACATCTACAAATGAAAAAGGCTTAAAAGCCTGACTATCTACAAGATCCTGCCGAGGGCACAAGATCGTAGCTGAGGTAACAAGCTAAACTTCGAAGTCCAAGCGGTACAACTAGCAAGACTGAAGTCTCTCTCCAAAAACGTAAAATAGGCAAACGTGAGTACAAATGTACCCAGCAAGACTTACATCAGAACTAGCTACATGTGCATCAGTATCAACGAAAGGGGTGGTGGAGTTTGACTGTAGCAAGCCAGCTTTGACTCAGTGGCTATCCTAAGCTATGACTGCAAGTAACTCTTTTGAGGTGGCGCACACGAGTCCACATATTCACCATATCAATACACCACTATAGATCCGCTCTCGTCTCCCTATGAGAACGCCATCCATAGCACTCACGCTTATCTTGCGCATTTTAGAGTATCCACTTTCACTTGTCTATGAACTGTACAGGCAACCCAGAAGTCCTTTTCCGTGCACACGGCTATTCGAATAGATGATGTTAACCCTGCAGTGGTGTACTTCTTCACACACGCTCTCGCCACTTACCACCATGTACACGTCGTGTATCTCGGCAACCTTCAAGCGGAAGCTTGGCGAGGGAGTCGGCCACGACCTGACTAACCACACAAGTCTCTCGTCCAGGTTTATCGCCTATTCGGGTTCCATCCGCAAGGAGATCCGGCCGGGGTGTCGCTCACGGCACCAAACGATGTGTGCAGGGTTCCCAAGCCCACCTCGACGGATGGATCTACGCTTGGTACACCGTGCCGTGGTGCCTAGTCTGTCCCAAGCCCACCTGTACCGGGTACCACTTGGTAGACTACTAACACAACCTACAAACTCCAGAAACTAGTTGCAACTCCTGGACAGAGATCAGGTTGATTAATAAGTCGAGAGGGGTCGAGTTACCGGAACCCAATGTGTGGTAGTAACTGTTCATGGATCACAAACACAGAACTCAGTTCCTGAGGACGGTTTCAATGAGACAACCCACCATGTACTCCTACATGGCCTCTCACCGCTACCTTTACCAAATCGTGTTCACACACTTAGCTCTCAACAGTAGGACATGCTCACCACATTCCAATCCATCCCCGATGAATCGGACCTGACTCAACTCTAAGAAGTAGCAGGCATGACAAACAAGCACGAATAAGTAGGCACATTAGGGCTCAAACAACTCCTACTCATGCTAGTGGGTTTCATCTATTTACTGTGGCAATGACAGGTCATGCAGAGGAAAAGGGGTTCAACTACCGCAGTATGTAACAGTTGAATCGATGTTGTCCTAATGCAGTAAAAGAGAGCAGGAGCGAGAGAATGGGATTGTATCGGAATGAACAAGGGGGGTTTTGCTTGCGTGGCACTTCTGAAGATATCTAACTTTTCATCAGTGTCATCGGACTCATTGTCGAAACCACGTGTACGGAGAGGGGACAAACACCGGCAACAGAGAAGGAAACACAATCGATGCAATGCACAATATGATGCATGATCATGACATAGCAAAATGAGTGTGTTGGGCTAATGCAACTACAACCAGATGGGTTTGAGCCATTTTGAACCAAAGATTCAACCCCAAACTCATCTTATGAATTTATATAGTGCTTTATCATGTTTTGATATAAACAGCAGGGATAAGTTGCTTTAACATGCATGAAACCAGTACAGATGGATAGATTGGATTTTTCTGATCATTTTTCATATATAAATTATTTCATTTGGAGTTACATATTAATATCTATGAATTTTAGTTGCTATGTATTTTCTGGAATTTCCTGAATAATAATAAATCCAGAAAATGAGTTATTGCGTCAGCACTGCGTCACTGTGACGTCAGCTGGTCAACAACGCCTAACCAGAGTCAAACCTGACAGGTGTGGCCCATATGTCAGTGACACAGGGGCTAAACCCGGTCAAACCCAATACTGACTGGGTTTGACCCTGCGGTAGGGCCCGCTGTCAGTGGCTGTTAGGGTGATTAGCTGGTTGGGTTAGCGCCTAATGACGTCCACGTCATCAGTCGCCGGATTTTCACCGGCGACGACCATTTCGCGCGGCGGAGATCGTCGGGACTCCGCTACGGCCCACGGTTTGAGGCGGGGTTTGCTCCTGCGTGCTCCTGGGAGCGAGCTGCGTCGACCAGTAGTGGTGGCCGGAGCTTCGGTGGCCAGGATCAATGGCGGCGACCGAAACAGCGGCGGCCGGAGCTCGGGCGTCGGTGGTTTTGCTGCTGTAGCGTGCTAGCGGGTGAATGGATGCACTAGCGAGGCTCTACGAGGTGCGGTGAGTGTGTTAGGCACCCGCGCGTGACCAAATGGTCACCGGAGTGATGCCGGCGTCGAGCTCGCGTGGCGGCGTCTACAATGAGCAAACGGAGCAGAGAAGAGGGGGGTTTGATGCAGGGGCTCACAGCGGATCCAGTAGAGGCAACGGCGAGGCCGGGGACGGGCTAGAGCTCGCGAATCCCCGGTGAGGTCGCCGACGGCCAGAGGTTGAAGACGAGGTCGGGGACGACGCTGCAGGGCTTCTGGCGGGGCGTGATTCGGTGGGGAGGAAGAGGTGGTCGAGGCGAAGCTTCGGAGCGCACCGACGAGGCGAGGCAGTGGCTCTGGGCGCGGTGGTGCTCGTCGGCGGTGACGGCGCGCTCGGGCGTTCGCGGGAGAAAGAAACAGAGGGGGGAGGAGCACAGGAAGAGTGAGAGGGGTCGAGGCGGCTGCGTGGCGTCACCAGAGAAGGCCAGGGCGTCGAGGGAGAGCGGCAAGCAGGAGGTGGCTGGGGCGCGTGTGCGCGCACGGCGGCCACACGCCCTGCCTACTGGCCTGGGGAGGAAGACGACAGGGGAGGTGGAGGTGGGCTGGGCCAGCGAGCTGGGCCGACTACAAGTAGGTGGGCCAGGTAGTCCTTCTCTCTCTGCTCTATTTGTGTTTTCTGTTTTCTATTTTTTTCAGTATGTTTTGATTTAGTTCAAAGACGAAACCACTTTCAAATTCATGAGAATAATTGTGTGAACTAAATGGACTTATCCAAAGTCACACAACAATTTTCAGAATTATTGAACATATATTTATTATATAATAAGTATAGATCCAATTCAAATATTTATTGGATTAATTCAAAGGCCCATAATAATTGTTTTTGAGATTCTAAAAATATTGGTTTGAATTTTATCCCTTGCCAATATTTCCAGAGATTAACAGGAACATTTCCTTGGACTAGTTTGAAGAGATTTTTAGTGTTGATTATTTTTAGAAGGTTTCTGAGGCTTTGAGAATTCCTCAATTCAATTTCATTTGAATTTAAACATGATGCTCACAAGGAAGCTAGCCTAGGTCAGACCAGAACTAGGGATGCGACACGCGGCGGCCTACAACATCATATCAAGTTGGAGTCAAATAAAAAAGGGCTCTTGATTTAGTCAATCTTAAGAACAACATGTTATGAGCATGAATATTTTTTCAGCAAATGTTGACAGTAATATAAGCAAGCCATCATGATATCATAGGAAAGTAACATACTGCTGCAACAGCGGTTTGTAGTGATGACTGGAGTAGGCCAGCAATACGTCCAGGCATAGAAGGAGTCGACAGCGTAAATGAAGCCCTTGTGTTCAATGGCATCAGAGAACCATGGAGGATGTATGATCCTGCGATGGACGTGCAGATTTATCCACTTACCGCAGTGACCTGTCGGATAGGTGAGACCGCGGTTGAAGAACGCAATTAGCCTGAAGTCTTTATAATTCGCAGATCTTGTGGGCACTTGGCAGATTACAACCTTGAGCAAATCAAACTTGGCTACTGTAAGATTCCGAGTATTCTGGGTCGCGGTGCCAAAGCAGTGCAGTGTTAATCAAAGGAAGGGGGATCAATCGCCGGATGTAGACCTCCACGAGCATCCAGCTGCCGCGACCGTCGACAAGCACCATCCAAGACGTGTTCATGCCGACCCATTACATACCGTTAATGTAGTTGAGGCTGACGGGGATCGGATCACAGTCAAGGGGGTTGATGCTCGCCACCCTGCGATCGTTATGCTGCGTGACACGCCGTTTCTGAAGATCAGGCAGCATCAGCAAGCAAGGAGATGGCTTAAAAAGCTCCGGCCTGAGGGCTTTGAGTAAACGGTACAGCCCCGACGAGCACGCGGCGAGCGGCATGGTACTGAGATTGTCCACACGTGAAAGAATGAGCTTGATTACCTCTGTGGGGAGCGAATTCCAGCCACTCTTTCGGCGGACACTGCTCGGTTCTGCCATTGTTAGCGGGGATGGAAGATTGGACGAGATTATGTGCGGACAAAGATGGAGAAGCGAATATGTGCTGCGGGAAGTGGACAGGTGATGATGACTACAGCACGCCGCTTGACTTACGAGACACATACCAGCAGCGTAGGGTCATGTCGATGCCAGACAACTTGCTTGAGTGATCACAGCACTGGTACTCCCTACAGTGCTATGCCCTAACTTGCTTGAGTAGAGTAGTAGAGTAGGACTCTGCTCTACTACTAGCACCGGAGGAGTAGTATATTCTAATCTAAAATAGTTACAAACTTCAATGGCCGAGCGTGGAACGACTATGAACCGTGCTCAAAGACCGTGTCTACGTGGTGTTTGGACATGGGCGACAACCTCAACGCCAACGGTGCTGCTCCCGTTGCACCGTATGTGTTTCTGTCCTTCCTGTTCGAAATCGTGGTAGAATTCATGTTTCTACTCTATATCCTACTACTATGCTAGTCCACATGATTAGTTTCATCTCTGTTATAGCCGTCATGATTTATTTTGTGCTTATTCGGATTAAATCTCGTAGTAACTTGCTCATATATTCAACTGGCGCAACGTCCCCTACAGCCACTCCCGTTTCATGGACGGCCTGGTCGATGCCTCCAAGGAGCCCTTCGTCCACTGCTATGAGTGCCCAATGCTGTTTTGTGGCTCGCCGGCGGACATGGTGCATCACCTCACGGATGCGTGCAGCGGTCACTGCTGGCCCTTGGCGGAGAACATCAAGTATGAGACGTGCTACCCGTTCACCATGCTGGAGTCGCTGGATGATCACCGCGCCTGCTAGTCTCGGAGGAGGACGGCAGCGTCTTCCTCTTGATCGTGGGCAAGAGTAATCCCATGTGTAAAAACTAATGATATCTTGAGAATTTTATTGCAAAATAGTATGTCGACCATTTCATCGAAAAAATGATATGTCGAGAAAGATGATAGAGGTGAGGAGGAGTGGGGCGTGGTGGTGACTGGTGGTCGGACTGGGCGGAGGCATGGGGATGGACGGCGTCAGCAGCGGCCACCATGCCAGATTGTTCCAGAGACTTCCTTTTGTAATTGCTCAACAATGAGGTTGTGGGAGATAAGGATGAACGAGGCAAGGCCTTATCTGTAAATGTGGAGAGAGGACCGGGTATCTTTTGTAAATTTGTCATAGTTTGCTTTCTATCCGTCAGATATAGATCGGACAATCTATATTATAAGATGGCAGGAGCACCATCATCACCAACTTGGTTTTTTCTGTACTCCTACTCCTATAAAAGACTCAGTTGGTGATGATGGTGTGTCTGCCATCCACCATTTCTGACCATTAGATCTGCATCTAACAGCTGTGATGTAACTTGTGGACTTTTGCAACAATTCCCACTTCTCTGCTCCAGTTTACACAAAACCCCTTAGTATCTTGAAACCAACCACATTCCTCCCTTACTTCATCAAAACAGCCCAAAGAATATATTTGGAGTGAAACATAAGATTTTTTTAGTGATATGTATATCAAAAGTAAACTGTTTTCTTTCAAATTTGTGAATATGTATTATTCTACTTTGGATCTGTTGCAACGGACGGGCTCATAGTTATAAAGGTTTATCTCTTGCATTCTCCGCAACCAACACCTAGTGTACTGGTCCGGGCTGGATGCTCGCAGCCTGATGACCTGAGTTTGAATTATGTCCTAAACTTTAGCTTTTTATATTTTTTTCAATATATACTACTTCTTTTGCTACTGTACTGGCAGTGGAACCCACAGGGTACTTAGAATACAGGATTAAGGATGGATTTGTTTCTTTTTAACTTTCTATACGAATTTGTAGCCAGCCTGCAAGTCATGTACACTGTACTGACAGTGGAACCCACAGAGTACTTAGCATACAAGATTAAGGATGCAATTAACTTTTTATAGAGGGAGAATCATACACGCAATTAACTCAAATGGGTTGGACGTGACTCTATTATTCTCCAACTACAACCGACAAATTTCCTCCCACGGGCCAAAGTAGGTTTCTCGGTTTGCATGCGGGTTTAACGGAGGGGTTTGATGGAGGCGAGGAGGCGTGTTCAGCCGGGCGTGCAGTGGACGGCGCAGTACTATTCGATTTGACAACTACAACTAGTATATTATAAAAAACAAAGAAGAGTAGTAGAGATAGAGATAAGAATAGAGACTAGGGAGGAGCACCATCTACTGCTTCGTGGGCTACTCCTGCGCTCCATTCGGCGGCCGCAACGTCCCCTACAGCCACTCCCTCATGCGCTCCATTCGGCGGGCGCTGTTGAAATTTGGGGAGCGCACTCTCACGACTGCTAGCAGCAACGACTTCACCGACGACTTCTTCCCCGACCTCGGCAACCTCTTCCTCAACGACATGGGCGACAACCTCAACGCCAATGGTGCTGCTCCCATTGCACCGTATGTGTTTCTGTCCTTCCTGTTCGAAATCGTGGTAGAATTCATGTTTCTACTCTATATCCTACTACTATGCTAGTCCACATGATTAGTTTCATCTCTGTTATAGCCGTCATGATTTATTTTGTGCTTATTCGGATTAAATCTCATAGTAACTTGCTCATATATTCAACTGGCGCAACGTCCCCTACAGCCACTCCCGTTTCATGGACGGCCTGGTCGATGCCTCCAAGGATCCCTTCGTCCACTGCTATGAGTGCCCGATGCCGTTTGTGGCTCGCCGGCGGACATGGTGCATCACCTCACGGATGCGTGCACCGGTCACTGCTGGTCCTTAGCGGAGAACATCAAGTATGAGACGTGCTACCCGTTCACCATGCCGGAGTCGCTGGAGGATCACCGCCGCCTGCTAGTCTCGGAGGAGGACGGCAGCGTCTTCCTCTTGATCGTGGGCACCGGCGAGGCCCGCGTAGGCCGCCGCCCCGTCTCTATAATGTGCGTCAGGTGCGACGCCGCTGACGTTGACACTGACACGAGGCCGATGTACAGGTGCGTGGTCAGTGTTACTACCCCTCTGGGTCGCGTGGGCGGCGACACCGGTCTCATCGAACGGACTTGGACTCTAGGGAGCTGGGACTATCCCGCCAATGTCGACTTGGAAAACCCATGGCCTCCTTTACCCGCCGACGCGGTGCACAGGGACTCCAAGGAGGTTCACTTGGAAGTACGCATTATCAAGTTAAATGTTGATCATTAGTCTTCGCTCAATGTAATCCGCTGTCTAAGCATGTCGAGACTTCCATGCAGGATCTTGCTCTATTGGAGTATCGCGCATGAATAAAAGTGTATCCGTTTATTGTTTAGTCTAGAATCTTCCATGTATGAATTTTTACTACAGTACTGGTGAAAGACTTACGATGAACCATTTCTTACATCTCCTCTGCTCGCTTGCAAGTCATCCTGATTTAATCCCTCCGTCTAGGTGTATAAGGGCATGGTTAATATTACTTAATAGTATAGCCAACTGTTGACTATAAGAAAGTGCCATGTCATCTGTAGCCAACATGTATAACAATCGATACTCAAAAACTAATTCTTAAAGATCATTTCTTGCAAAGCACAATAAGTGTTATTTCTTCACAAGTTTTGGATGCAGGTTGAATAGTTGAACGCTTTTGTTTGCAAAAGATACCTTTTTATCTATTTCACCCGGATGTTTGTGAGCTCTAGAGATGAAATAATATCCGAAGAAACCTATCGATACCCGTTACACATGAGATGACCCCCACATCCTTTGTCAAAATAAACAACTCCCCGATCAATGCATTTCACTCTTCGATGCAACGCACGGGCACCTTACTACTATAGATTAGTACGACCAAAAATTGAACTAACATTATATATAGTACGATAAATGCTGATGCATGTCACCTAAAATTATATCATTCAAAACTATGTTCAAATACGAATCCAACGATATAGTTTTTGTTGACATGCACTAACATTTTGTCAGTTAAATCTTCAGTCAAATTCAATGGGGGACTAATAAACCATGACCGATGTTGTACAAGTGTAGAGGGCGGCGCTGCACGGGAGTCTCACCTCTCACCCTGCTCGTGGCGCGGCAGTAAAGCCGTCATATCACAAAACCCAACCACTCCTAATAATAAGTGGCCTGGTAAAATCAACGGACAAGCAACCATCACATCCCTCTGTCTTTTTTGCATTTCATCTCTCTGCATTTACTTTCTTCGGTTCATCTCGCACACTCGATCGCTAGCTACTACTCCTAGGGCCAGTGCTTTTGGCGGCTTCCCCAGCTTTTCCCACAAGACTAGTCACAGTGGAGAGTAACAATAAGGCGCCTCACTCATTTATTTGGGCTTCTAAACTACTACTCTGTCCTAGTTTATTCCTCACCATTGTAATTTGTGCTAAATTTTGACCAAAGATTTAACTGGTTTATTCCTCACCATTGTAATCCCTCCATCTAGGTGTGTAAGTCATCTTACGAAAACCAAATAATCCCAAAACACTTAGGCGTGGTGCATTAACTCCTACCTCGTTTCTTGTTTCTTGACATATCGACCAATAAGAGATAAAGAGTGTGCATGCTTTTAATGACTTAAGATATCAAACACGACATGCAGTGGTTAGTTCATTGCATGCAATACTATTAATTAGCAAATAAACATTAACGTTTCTCGTTTTCTCCTCCTCCTTGGTCACGGTGCATAGCCTAAGATGACTTACTCACCTAGACCAATGGAGTAGTGCATGTGACATGCACTAACATTTCATTAGTTAAATTTATGATCAAAATTTGACACAGATTACAATGGGGACCAATAAACCAGGACGGAGGTAGTAGTTAGAGCATGGTTAATAGTATAGCCAGCTACTGGCTATAAGCCAGTGCCATGTCATCTACAGCCCATCTTATAGCCAACATGTACAATAATAGATCAAAAGAGTGTACTAATTTTTTATTATGTGGCCCACTTCTCATTCACACAAAGTGCGTAGGAGCACGTGCTAGAGCTGGCTCTTCACGAAGAGCCCGCTTACCTTCTCTCTCCTCTTCTCTTTCCTCCAACTAAGCAGAAATATACTAGTTTATTTCTTATAGCCCGCTGACTCAGCTCTATTGTACTTGCTCTTATGGGATTACTAATCTAGAAGCCTAAAAGAACCGGCCCCTGGTACTCCTACTAGTAGTAGTACTCAAGTTGGAATTTCAATTGCACGACACAACTTGTTAGGCAAAAACTTTGATACAGGGTGTAGGAAGCGGTTTGGGAATTTGCATGCCTTTCCAACCAGTGAGATACTCCGTACAAAGTACGACAGAGAAATAACCACAGAGAAGGAAGCTAAAAGTAAACAATCAAACGAGCATTTTTGCATTTGTTTTGCATTGAATCGTTTCACAAGCTTGACTAGTGCTGTTTTTCTACTTTTACAAAAACCGTATCGTAATGTTAAAACGTGCATTTGCACGTACATAAGTAATAGTAGTACTCCCTCCGTCTAGGTGTATAAGTCTTCCCTCCTTCTTGGTCACGGTGCACAACCAAAGATGACTTATTGACCTGGACGGAGGGAGTAGCACAGTCTACAAGCATATATCGAGAGAGACGTGTAGTGCGATAGTATATAGTAAAGTTTGTGCTATATGCACGTACTTGAAAAATGCGTACGAATACACAAGGTTTCCAAACTTTCCCTTTTACATACTTAATTAAGGACGCTAAAAATTCCTGAACGTTCGGGATTTATCATTTGCGTCCCAAAACTAATGAGATCGCCTTACGAAACAAAAAGTATACTCCTCCTAAAAGCCACGGCGCTCGCAGGAGCGCTTGCGGCGCGCCACGAGTGCCCTGGTGCGCGGCCGTTTCCAAGCGCGCCGACACAACGCCTCTTCCTCAGCCTCGCAACTCGCGAGGTGCTGATTAGCGGCTTGCCGGCGGGCGAGCGCGATCTCACCAGTGTGGTGATCCGGCGCCAACAGGTACTCCTCCTCGCTGGAAGCGTGCACCCGGTCCACGTACCGCCAAGCATAGATGAGGCGCTTGGGCCCGACTACACTCAGGGCGTCGGCACGGGCGTCCTCTGCCACCCTCACGGCCCTCGCACGAGCCTTCTGCCAAAGAGCCAATTGCCTGACTCTCTCGGACACGACATAGGCCTCCCAGGCAGCTTGTTCCGCGGTGCGCTTCTCTTCCTCGGCCTTCTTCTCCGCCTCTATTTTGGCGCGCTCTGCTGGAGGCAAAGCCTCCCACAAGGCAACATCCATTTCTTTCCAAAGCTCCTCAAGGCTGGGGGGGCTCGGCGGGCTGCGCGGCGTTCTCCTCGTAGCGGGGAGCCAACGCGTCCTCCGGCGCGCGTGCTGGCGAGATTGGGAACGCCGACGCGTCACGGCGAGGAGCGGAACGCCGGCGCGTCCTCCTCGACTAGTGGCGGCGAGGAACGGAACGACGACATATCACGTCGCGGCGAGGAGCGGAACGCCGACGCGTCCTCCTCGACTAGTGGTGGCGAGGAACGGAACGGCGACGCGTCGCGTAGGGGCGAGGAGTGGAACACCGACCCGTCCTCCTAGACTAGTGGCGGCGAGGAACGGAACGGCGACGCGTGACCGTCCGCGCGGTGCAGCGAGGGGCTCCTAGGGCTTGGGAGGGGCGATGCCATGGTGGTCGACGTGAGAGGGAGGGGGAGGATATAGCGATGAACGTGAAGGTGAGGGGGAGGAGATAGCGATGTCGTGGGAGGCGCAGTATTTATAGCGAGCAATGGCACACCTACGTAAGATATGGACTGAGCTGCACTGACTTAACTGCAGGTCCAGTTGTGTCACTGACATGTGGGCCAGACCCCTGTTGGGCCCATATGTCAGTGACCCAATGCACCTGCAGTTAAGTAACAGCTACGTGGGCATATTTGTTGGAGTCAATTACGGGGGAGCGAAGGGGTGGAAATATTGCTGGTCACAACGGATTGGACGAGCGTGGGGGGAGGAGAGTCATGCATGCAGATTTTTTCACACGGGGTGGAGTGGTCACTACTAGGAAAAGGCCTACTAATGGCGCACCTAATTTGGCCATTAATGGCGCATTAGTGGTGCGCCATTAGTAGCACGCCATTAGTATATTTTACTAATGGCGCACCACTGGTGCGCCATTAGTATCTGGTATACTAATGGCGCACCCCAGATGCGCCATTAGTATATACAACAGTGCGCCATTAGTATGCCTCCCAGGTGGCCATGTATACCCAGGTGCTTTGGCATACTAATGGCGCACAACAACAGGATGCGCCATTAGTAACTTCGACATACTAATGGCGCACTGTTTAGTGATGCGCCATTAGTATCCTTTGGCATACTAATGGCGCACTATGATGTGATGCGCCATTAGTATGAGTATTAGGTTTTTTAATTTTTTAATTTTCTGTTTTTTGCACAGGTTACAAAATGTATAATTGGACAAAATATAGACAGCACACATCAACAACAGATTCATCGAATACAATAGAAGATTAGTCTCTGAATACAATTCATCATTTTAGTCTCCGAATACAATTCATCATATTAGTCTCCGAATTGAAAAGACCGAACAAAGATAGAACATTATATTACAAGTCTCGAGACCGCGAGTTTGTCTTCACATTACAAGTCGATATCGATCATCTAAACTACCATCGCATAGAAGAGAGCTGCGGTCATCACGATGAGCATCATCACGATGAAACTCGTCTTCATCCGGTCCCTCCAATGCTCCCTCCCCTCTCCCGCTAGATAGCGGGCGTATCTAGATTCGGCCTCGGCCCTAGTGGCGTACCCTTTGTAACTGTTACCGCTGAATCGGTGAACCTGTCTCCGACACTCCTCCCAGTCGTCGTAGACTCCGGGAACCTTACCCTTGTACACGACATACCACGGCATCGCTATGCAGTAGCCAAACGAAACGTTAGTAACAATTCACAAACAATACATAAGCAATATATAAGTATGCAACAGAATGATCGGAAGAGAAAAGCAAGAAATTAATAGCATCGATTACATCTAAGTTGAAGGACTCTCGAAACCAAAGAGACATACTACAAGTTCATTAAAGTTTAATTACAACATGAGCCAATCGATGTTTCAGAACTAGACACAGCATCACTGCTTTCGACTCGACTCAAGGGACCGGAGCGTGGATGAAGCCGCCGTCTATCGTGGGAGTCATGAAACAACGGGCGTTGTCAGCCTGCATTTGTAGGATTGTGTCGATGTCACTGTTGGACGGTTGATTTCTGAGGTAGAACTGCCCCGAGGTATGAAGGACATCTTGATGGATAATTTCCGCAAACTCCGACTGGATGCGAAAGAATTCTTGTCTAGTGTCCGCGTCCTGGATTGCCGACACGCTCGCGGCCCAATCTTTGAGTCTACTCGGTAGCAGTAGTTGATGATGGTCCCGTACGATCGCCCGCATGTGATGGATGGCGTAGTAGGCACCCTTCTGACCGCCAGGCGGCTGCTTGACGCAGCAGAACGTCGTATTGTGGGAGAACACGTGCTTGCCGTACTTACGAATAGGCCTGGTGAAGGTGCCTCCAGATTTGACGTAGCCGGGGAGAACATCATCAAGAACCTTCTTGACATTTGTGTAGTCTACGTTCGACTGACGGTCCGGGTCGAAATACGTGGCCATGGAATATTTGGGGCTTAGGAGGATGAGCGTGCAATGTGTGTCACTGCAGAAAACACGGAATGTTAAAAGAAAAATGATCGAAATCTAAGAATTCATATGTTACGGGGCGGTTGAGGGGAGGACTTACTCGGGAAAGTAAGGCACGAGGAAGTTATCCTTATCTTGGTTTGCCAGAATGACGCCTTCGAGGTAAGAACTCGCGACTTGCCGGTCCCCAGCGCTGCCCAAGATCTTGGCACGCATGTAGAAGGGGTCGACTATCACGATGTCCGGGGTCTTGTCGCGAATGATCCGCATCTCCATACTCAGCGAAAATAGCCGAACGAAGGTGTAGTGCAGCGGATGAAGGTTCAACATAGCGTGGATGTCATCAAACCGCAGGACGATCGTACCCCCGATGGAGTTATCCACAAAGCCCTTGCCCTCTGGCACCTTGGCCGCGAAAACCGGGTATGCCACATCCTTCTCTCGGAGACGCCGCTTCTCCAAAGAACGAACACTGTCATGCAGACTCCGCATAGCACCGGTTGCAGCATCGAGCATATTTCTCGGTAGCATCGGCCTACCCGCCACATGCACCCTCCTCGAGATATCCGCAGTTGAAGGTGGCCTGTCCTGAGAACGGATCGTACTCGGTGCCGGCTGGCCCGCACCCTTGTTAGTCTTTCTTTTGCGTGCCTTCTTCTTGATCTCCTGTAATGGGACCGAGTTCTGCTCACAGACCGCCTTCTTGAGTGTGTTGGGGCTGATCATATTTGGCACCTCGCCTATCTGAGGCTCGGTGAAGTCGGCAGCTGGAGGCGTCTCCTGAGAGCTGAACTGCAGACGACGCCTGTTGCAACTTGGCTTCTCCGCGGTACCAGCTAGATCGCACACGTCTTTTGTTGGGTTGGGTTCTTGAGAAGGAGGCCCCATGAAGTCGCCACCGTCCCCATGATCGGCAAAGTACTGATCGACGTTGGCAAATGTATCGTCGTCATCGTCGTTCTGGTCCTGTGCCATATGATGTTTGGATCCAGTGGCATAGGGATGTCCGTCACCGTTGCGGCGGTCTTGCCATGGGGCCGACTTGGCGCCGGCACGACTGGCGGTGTTGTCTTTGGGGTGGTGTCCCCCGCCCCCAAACGAATCTCGCTCTTCGGCCAAAGCAGGGGCCAGCTCAGGCAGGCGCTGAGGTTCATCACGTCATCATCGTCGGCCCCGATGGGTCGAATCGGAGGTAACACCTCGTCGCAGCCTGGCAGCACCCGAACCAGTTGAACCCTAAACAAGTTGGGTGGCATCTGGGTACCGTGGAACAAGGGGTTGCCCGGTTGAACGATTTTGCCCTTGGCGACATCGACCAACTCATTGTTCACGAAGTGCAGGAGAGTGCACGGAACATCGGCAGCGCCTTGCGAAAACATGTAGGGCGTAAGGGATGCCCAGTCAAAGGCAAGGAGATGAAGTCCTCGGCCGAGAGAGGCTTAATTAGTTACCGTGATGATGGCGTCGAGCTCGGCTAATGTCGAGGCACCGCCAACGGCGGGCGTGCAGTTGACGGAGGGGCCGCTTGCTGCAGAGGTGCCGGCCGGCGTACACCCGGGTGCATTAAGCTCCCGTGCCGGCGTCGGAGACACCAATGCCGCCTCCGCCGGAGAAACCAATGGCCCCGCCATCGCGTTCTGTGAGTTGCTGGCCGTGAAGCTAGGAATCGGGGGTGGCCCCTGTTGGCCGCCCGCAATCCACGCACTAATCCCCTGGATCAAGGTAGGCACAATGGCGGTGATCGTCGCTCCGAGTTGTTGTTGCACTTTCTCTTGGACAATCTCCGGAATCCGCGCCACCTGTGCCCTGAGTTCTTGAACCTCGCGCGCCTGGCTTTCCGAGCTGGTCTTTTTCTCCTTTCGCCCAGCAGTGCCATAGTATGACGACCATTTTGTCAACAAGCCTTTGCCGGCCACACGACCAGCTGACGTCGACTTACTAAGCTTATCCTTGTTCTTCATTACATTCAACGCCCTATTTAGAGTGGTGTCCCAAGGGTTGCTCTTAGTCGACCCCGCGCTACTGCTTTCAGTCGCCTGCGGAAGGAATGTGAACCATTTAGAAATTTGGCTTCATTAATTAGAATGCAACCATATGGAGCTAATTACGAGGGGGTGTATTCCTCACCAGAACAAGCTCAAGCGCCCTGGTCTTCGGATCAGTGGTAGGCTCCTTTGTTTTCGGGTCCTTCTTGTACCGGGCCCTGACAAAGTTCCTGGTCTGCTTGTCACCGTATTTATCAAAGGGGGCGGTAGGCCTTGCTCGGCACGGTCCGCCTCCTCCTTGTCCCATATAGGCTCCGCCACTCTGTAACCGCCGGGACCGAGTGTGTGTTCCCCTAAATTCAGCTCCCGCATTTCTTTCCCCCACTTACTTGATTCGGAGTTTGCGGTGCTCAAGCAATTGATCTTGAAGTCGTTGTAGTCATCTTCGGTGATCGAAGGATTTTTCTCCTTGATCTTCTCATAACACTCACCTTTCTCGATCATTCTCTTCACATTGCTTTTCCAAGTAGACAGGGCCTTGCTCATCTTCGTGAGGGCAGCATTGTTCACTTTATTCCCTTTGAGGCTTGTGTTTTCAAATTCAGCGGGGAACTTGTATCGTTCGTGCAGCTTCGTGAAGAGGAGGTTGCGCAAATTCCCTCGGTCAGGATGCCTCAGGTTCTCGGTGTTGATCGAGACGGTGCTCCGGAGAATGCACCCGAGCTGAAGCGAGTACCCCTTGACTATTCGTTCGGGCGCCGTTGGATTCCCGTCGGAATCCACTTCAGTAACTTCCTCCTTGAGGGTGCGGAGCACGGTCGGGCGCTGGTCCTTCCGTTGCCTCTTCGGTTGGCTGCCATCTGTGCGTGCGCCGCCATCATCAGTGGTGGCATCCTCGGCGGCACCATCAGTGGTGGCATCAGTGGGGTCATCCTCGGCGGTACCATCAGTGGTCTCAGGATCGGTGGGGAAGGCGGCGTCCTCATACAAGTGAGGTTGTTCCTCCATCTCCTGGGACAGCTTCCAGAATGGCTTGACGCTCGAACCCCCGGCCTCATCGTTGTTGGCCATGTTTCTCTCTAAATAGGAACAAAGTTTGGTCAAAAAGTTGGTTATTGTCAAGGAACAAGATCATGGTCTCATCATTTAGGGTTTGTGGACACCGAGGCATCCTAAAAGCTAAGCTATTATCATTGAGGGTTTTTCGATGCCGAGGCACCCTAAAAGCCTAAGCTTTCATTATTTCGGTTTTTATCGACACCGAGGCACCCTAAAAGCCATGCATTAGTCACAAGTACGCCGGGGCACTTGATCCTACTTAATTACCTACTAAGATACCCCGGCCCATGCATTAGTCACAAGTACCCCATATGTCCTATTTTTAGCAAAGTCACGCTAAAATTCACGGAAAATTTCAGCATGACCTTTGCTGAAAATAGGACATATGGAGTACCCGAATTTGCCGGAACGGATGTTAATCGACATTCCGGCAAACTCAAGGGCCTCTCGGGTGGACAAGGCAAAAAAGGCCTCCATCACAACATGGAAAATACATTGGCATGTGAAGAGGTGAAACAATATATGCATCTCCAAGCAGTATCATTCAACATTTTGGACAAAACACTACAAGCAACATGAGACACTGAAAACAATTGCTACCAATGAATCTACACTTCTATAACAAAATAAATCAGAAACTTAGTCTGTCATCATTAGGCAGACGCCATTAGTTATTCCGTTATGTTAAAGCAAATAAAACAGAGAATTGACTTGTGCAATCTGCAGGTAGCAGTAGCAGGGACGCGCAGGTTACTGCTGGTGGCATCCGAGATGTTTCACGAACGTCGGGTGTGTGCCAATGTATGCAAAGAATTGAAGATTGAAAAAGTTTCGAGCTACGCTGGAAGTTTTTCTCTCCGATACATCCTATACATCTTCTTGACCATTACTTTCTGAGAATTGCAGATTTCTCACTGTTGGGTGGTGGCCTAGTTGGAAGTTTCGAGCTACGCTGGAAGTTTCGAGCTACGCTGGCTAGAAGAATAAAAATCTCCACCATTACTTTCTGAGAATTGCAGATTTCTCGCTGTTGGGTGGTGGCTAGTTGTATTTTCTCTCCGATACCAATGTTAAAGTGATGTATTAATAAAACTATCAATGATTTCTGCTAAGAGTAAACACATCATATACACTTCAAAACTCCCCAACCACAATGAATAAGTGTAATGAGCTGAATATGCATGCACGCTCCGCCTTTCGTATTGGGATTTGTCACTAAAAAGACGCAGAGTTTGAAATTTGAACCAAGTAAAGCAAAGAGGGAACCAATCATATATACTTGCTAGCTCGCCAATATGAATACTCTACTTCAAGATAGTTGGCCAATATGATCATTCCAGGTAACTTAGTTCCATTTTTTTCTCAATGTCTATTTAATAACATCTCAGAGAAAGAACACTTGACATGGTATTTTTTTGAACTGCGGATTATTCTAAGTACAGCCAAAGACAGTCCAAAGAACTAGGCCACCGCCCTAACCATCCTATACAACTAGGCCACCACCCTAACCATCATTTTTCTTTTCTATACATCTTCTTGACCATCTACTACAATTGATACATCCTATCAAGAATGGTACACATCACCATATATTGCAAAGATGTACTGGTCAGCGGCAATTTTAACAAGATGTACTGGACAGCAGCAAATTGAGCAAAAAAATGTACTGGACAGCAGTATATACAGGGGGAGAGGAAGAGGGCTTGGTACCTTGGGAGAGGAGGGTGTGCTTGGCTTTGCCGCCGTGCCTGAGTAGCAAGCACCTACGCCCCTGCCTTGTTCCACTTGTATCCTGCAGATCGAGAGAGGATGAGATGAATCAGATCAGTTGCTCATGCTTTTTACAAATTGTAGCTACTGTTTTTTATACCTAAACAAAATTGCCCTAGCTATATTTGCTACTGTTTTTATACCTAATTTTTTGCTACTGTTTTTTTAATTTGCTACTGCTTTTTTTTATTTGCTACTGTTTTTATACCTAAACAAAATTTTCCCAGCTATATTTGCTACTCTTTTTTTATTGGCTACTGTTTATATACCTAATTTTTTTGCTACTGTTTTTAAAATTGCTACTATTCTTTTGAAATTGCTACTGTTTTTTATACCTAAACAAAATAACCCTAGCTATATTTGCTAATATTTTTTATTTGCTACTGTTTTTATACCTAATTTTTTTGGTACTGTTTTTTTAAATTGCTACTGTTTTTGCTACTACCCTAATTTCCTAAAAGATTTCTAACTTTGCTAACTGTGCTAGATTTGCCCTAAAATTTACTGCCCTAACCCTAAAATTTGCAAACCCTACACCCTAAAATTTACAAAGGGGAAGGAGGAGGCCGGAGGGGGAGGGAGAGGTGGGGGCAGTACCTGAGGAGGCGGAGGAGGCCGGAGGGGACAAGGAGGAGGTCGGAGCGGCGCGGCGGTGGCGCGGACGAGGAGGAGGGCGAGGACGAGGACGACGGGGCGGCGGCGTCGGGAGAGGAGAGGGGAAGGGGATCGAGGGCGACGTCGAGGGGCGAGGAGGAGGTCGGGGCAGCGGCGTCGGGAGAGGAGAGGGGAAGGGGCAGCGGCGTCGGG